>NC_092112.1:47301277-47500206 GCF_045679555.1 Salvelinus alpinus
GTCGTAGAAAATCACTTCAAATATAACTCTTACAAGAACTTTGTGAACTCAAATAAGATTTTTAATACAAATTGTATCACAATCTGGAATGTCCGCGGAACACACCCCGCGGCACACACACCGCGGAACACCCACCGCGGAACCCCCCCTTTCCCAGAGCCTTAGCTCCTATATTTATACACACATAGCACTATGTCCATCCCTTATGCAAATGAAGTCTCCCTTCTCAAGTCATTCGCCACCACTATCCTCTAGTTCAAGCTTCCCGCTTGTTCACGCCCAATAACGCCCACATCTGCTCTCAGCTAGACTACAATGGTGGCCGGACCCTCCATCCTAGTGTGTCAGCATAATGTGTCAATGTACTCTTTGTTTTGTTTGCCTTTATTGGAATCAGCAGATTCTGTCTTATAAACCTCTGTTTAGAAGCAGCTGACTATGGATCCCTCTATCTTTAGTGTGTCAGCATAATGTGTCAATGTACTCTTTGTTCAGTTTGCCTTTATTGGAATCAGCAGATTCTGTACTATACGCCTTCTTTTTAGAAGGAGCTGACTATGGGTCCTTTTTATCATTAGTGTGTCAGGTCAGCAGACCATGTGTCTCCCCCTTTCATTAATGTGTCCAATTGTCTTAGGCATATTTCTCTAGTATGTGTCTTATTGGAATTGTCAGACTATATGTCTCTTCTACCATTAGCATCCAGTTGCCTTATGTTACTACTACAGAACATATCCCAGTCCACGTGATCGAAGCAATCTTGAAGCGTGGAATCCGATTGGTCAGACCAGCGTTGGATAGACGTAAGCACCGGTGCTTCCTGTTTTAGTTTCTGCCTATAGGAGGGGAGCAACAAGATGGAGTCATGATCGCATTTGCCAAAAGGAGGGTGGGGGAGGGCCTTGTATTCATTGAGGAAGTTAGAGTAGCAGTGGTCGAGCATGTAACTCGCTCGTGTACTGCAATCGATATGCGGATAGAATTTAGGTAGCCTTGTTCTCAAGTTAGCTTTGTTAAAATCCCCAGCTACAATAAATGCATCCTCATGATATATGGTTTCCAGTTTGCATAAGTCCAGTGAAGTTCCTTGATGGCCGTCTTGGTATCCGCTTGTGGGGAATATAAACAGCTGTGACGATAACCGAGGAGAGTTCTATTGGGAGATAATACTGTCTGCATTTGATTGTGAGGAATTCTAGGTCAGATGATCAAAGGACTTGAGTTCCTCTATATTGTTACAGTTACACCATGAGTTGTTAATCATGAAACATACACCCCCGCCCTTCTTCTTACCGGAGAGATGTTTATTCCTGTTGGAGCGATACACTGAAAATCCCGTTGGCTGTACGGACTCCGACAGCATGTCCCCAGCTAGCCATGTTTCCGTGAAACAGAGTATGTTACAATCCCGGATATCTCTTTGGAAAGCAACTCTTGCCCTGATTTCGTCGACTTTGTTAACTAGGGACTGGATATTAGCGAGTAATATACTCGGAAGTGGTGAGTGGTGTGCGCGCATCCGAAGCCTCACTAGAAGACCGCTCCTGCACCCTTTTCTCCGGTGGCGTTGTTTTGTGTCGGCCTCTGGAATCATTTCAAATGCCCAGGGAGGTGCAGACAAAGGATTCGCTTTGGGGAAGTCGTATTCCTGGTGGTAGTGCTGGTTGTGCTGGTAAGTTGACGTCTCTCTGATATCCAGTAGTTCTTCCCGGCCGTATGTAATAACACTTAAGGTTTTCTGGGCTAACAATGTAAGAAATAATACATAAAAACAAAATACTGCACAGTTTCCTAAGGACTAGAAGCGAAGCTGCCATCTCTGTCGATTCACCTGGTGTTTGTCTAAATGCGATAGGTAACACAGCAATGGTACATCTCTATCGGCGCCATCTTGGGCTACTACATGATTCCATATGTGTTATTTCATAGTTGTGATGTCTTCACTATTATTCTACAATGTAGAAAATTGTAAAAATAAAGAAAAACCCTTGAATGAGTAGGTGTGTCCAAACCTTTGACTAGTACTGTATATATATATATATGTGGACACCCCTTCAAATAAGTGGATCTGGCTATTTCAGCCCCACCCGTTGCTGACAGGTGTATAAAATCGATCACACAGACATGCAATCTCCATAGACCAACAATGGCAGTAGAATGGCATTACTGAAGAGCTCAGTGATTTTCAATGTGACACCGTCATATAATGCAACCTTTCCAACAAATCAGTTCGTAAAAGTTCTGCCTTGCTTGAGCTACCCCCGTCAACTCTAAGTGCTGTTATTGTGAAGTGGAAACGTCTAGGACCGACAACGGCTCAGCCGCGAAGGGGTAGGCCACATAAGCTCACAGAATGGCACCGCCGACAGCTTAAGCACGTAGTGCGTAAAAAACATCTGTTAGTTCCAGAATTGGTGCTATGCTACCGATTTCCATGCGGTAGCAGAGAGAACAGTCTATGACTTGGGTGGCTGGAGTCTTTGACAATTTGTCGAGCCTTCCTATGTCACCGCCTAATATAGAGATCCTGGATGGCAGAGAGCTCGGCCCCAGTGATGTACTGGGTTGTGTGCACTACCTTCTGTAGCGCCTTGCAGTCCCATGCTAATCAGCTCCTTTGTCTTGCTGACATTGAGGGAGACTTAATGTTGGTGTTGGAGTCATTTGGCCATGCAGTTGTGGGTGAAGAGGGAGTACAGGAGGGGACTAAGCACACACCCCTGAGGGGCCCCAGTGTTGAGGATCAGAGCAGACGTGTTGTTGCCTACCCTTACCACCTGGGGGCGGCCCATCAGGAAGTCCAGGGTACAGTTGCAGAGGGAGGTGTTTAGTCCCAGGGTCCTTAGCTGAGTGATGAGCTTTGTGGGCACTATGGTGTTGAACGCTGAGCTGTAGTCAATGAACAGCATTCTCACATACAGTTGAAGTCGGAAGTTTACATACACCTTAGCCAAATACATTTAAACTCCGTTTTTCACAATTCCTGACAGGTAATCCTAGTAAACATTCCCTGTTTTAGGTCAGTTAGGATTACCACTTTATTTTAAGAATGTGAAATGTCAGAATAATAGTAGAGAGAATTATTTCTTTCAGCTTTTATTTCTTTCATCACATTCACAGTGGGTCAGAAGTTTACATACACTCAATATGTCTTTGGTAGCATTGTCTTTCAATTGTTTAACTTGGGTCAAACGTTTCGGGTAGCTTTCCACAAGCTTCCCACAATAAGTTGAGTACATTTTGGCCCATTCCTCCTGACAGAGCTGGTGTAACTGAGTCAGGTTTGTAGGCCTCCTTGCTCGCACACGTTTTTTCAGTTCTGCCCACAATGTTTCTATAAGATCGAGGTCAGGGCTTTGTGATGGCCACTCCAATACCTTGACTTTGTTGTCCTTAAGCCATTTTGCCACAACTTTGGAAGTATGCTTGGGGTCATTGTCAATTTGGAAGACCCATCTGCGACCAAGCTTTAACTTCCTGACTGATGTCTTGAGATGTTGCTTCAATATATCCACATAATTGTCCTCCGTCATGATGCCATCTATTTTGTGAAGTGCACCAGACCCTCCTGCAGCAAAGCGCCCCCACAACATGATGCTGCCACACCCGTGCTTTACGGTTGGAATGGTGTTCTTTGGCTTGCAAGCCTCCCCTTTTTTCCTCCAAACATAACAATTGTCATTATGGCCAAACAGTTCTATTTTTGTTTCATCAGACCAGAGGACATTTCTCCAGAAAGTACGATCTTTGTCCCATGTGCAGTTGCAAACCGTAGTCTGGCTTTTTTGGGCGGTTTTGGAGCAGTGGCTTCTTCCTTGCTGAGCGGCCTTTCAGGTTATGTTGAAATAGGACTCGTTTTACTCTGGATATAGATACTTTTGTACCTGTTTGCTCCAGCATCTTCACAAGGGCCTTTGCTGTTGTTCTGGGATTGATTTCCACTTTTCGCACCAAAGTATGTTCATCTCTAGGAGACAGAACGCGTCTCCTTGCTGAGCGGTGTGACGGCTGCGTGGTCCCATGGTGTTAATATTTGCGTACTATTGTTTGTACAAATGAATTTGGTACCTTCAGGCGTTTGAAAAATGCTCCCAATGATGAACCAGACTTGTGGAGGTCTACAAAGACAAACGAGGTCTTGGCTGATTTCTTTTGATTTTCCCATGATGTCAAGCAAAGAGGCACTGAATTTGAAGGTAGGCCTTGAAATACATCCACAGGTACACGTCCAATTGACTCAAATTATGTCAATTAGCCTATCAGAAGCTTCTAAAGCCATGACATAATTTTCTGGAATTTTCCAAGCTGTTTAAAGGCACAGTCAACTTAGTGCATGTAAACGTCTGACCCACTGGAATTGTGATACAGTGAATTATAAGTGAAAAAATCTGTCTGTAAACAATTGTTGGAAAAATTACTTGTCATGCACAAAGTAGATTTCCTAACTGACTTGCCAAAACTATAGTTTGTTAACAATAAATTTGTGGAGTGGTTGAAAAACGAGTTTTATTGACTCCAACCTAAGTGTATGTAAACGAATTCAACGGTATGGCTTTTTCTTTGCAACTCTGCCTAGAAGGCCAGCATCCCGGAGTCGCCTCTTCACTGTTGACGTTGAGACTGTTTTTTTGCGGGTACAATTTAATGAAGATGCCAGTTGAGAACTTGTGAGGTGTCTGTTTGTCAAACTAGACACTCTAATGGCCTGCCAGTCCTCTTTCTATTCTGGTTAGGGCCAGTTTGCGCTGTTCTGTGAAGGGAGTAGTACACAGCATTGTACGATATCTTCAGTTTCTTGGGAATTTCTCACATGAAATAGCCTTCATTTCTCAGAACAAGAATAGACTGATGAGTTTCAGAAGAAAGTGCTTTGTTTCTGGCCATTTTGAGCCTGTAATCGAACCCAAAAATGCTGATGCTCCAGATTATCAACTAGTCTAAAGAGGGCCAGTTTTATTGCTGCTTTAAATCAGCAAAACAGTTTTTAGCTGTGCTAACATAATTGCAAAGGTGTTTTCTAGTGATCAATAAGCCTTTTAAAATGATCAACTTGGATTAGCTAACACAACGTGCCATTGGAACACAGGAGTGATGGTTGCTGATAATGGGCCTCTGTACGCCTATGTAGATATTCCATAAATATAATACTGTTTCCAGCTACAATGGTCATTTAAAACATTAACAATGTCTACACTGTATTTCTGATCAATTTAATGTTATTTTAATGGACAAAATGTGCTTTTCTTTCAAAAACAAGTACATTTCTAAGTGAACCCAAACTTTTGAACGTAGTGTATAGTGTATGTAGAACGCTAGTATGGGTATTCGGACATGGCCCCTGTCAGTTAGCTAGGTCTCCTGTCTCAGACACAGCTACAGTGAGTCTCTCTACTCCACAGGGATGCATATGGAATACCTAGATAGGCTCTTCGGTCTCAGGAGACAGGTCTAAATTAGACCTTAATTATAACTAAGCCTATTTGTGATACAATGCCAAGACCGCCTTGCATTACTCATAAGTCAGTGCTCTTACAAATGCTCTGATTAGATGCTCAGAAACAGCTATCTTCTTGCCAACCGAAACTAAAGGGCAACGACTGAAATTGGAACAGACATCAACCCAGCTCCTGGCATACTTACCCTTTCTCTCCCATGATCATTTCTCACATACAATAAGAGTGGTAGGCGATAGCACATTGACCATATAGCACTGCCGCCATTTAGCACTCTGCCCCATCTCCTTTCGCCTGCTGTTCCTCTGCCCAGCGATGATCACAACAGGAGCCTTGGCATGGCAGCATACAGGTGCTCAGATTGCAGTGCTCCCCATGTTGTGTTGGCACAGCTCCTAGGCCACAATAACACTGGCTGGACAGGCAACCGTGGCAGACTGGCAGGTTCTTGGAACACCTCTAGAGCTGGCCCACCAGACCAGTAATAATGGAATAGTTCTAGAGCTGGCCCGCTGGTCCATTATTACTCAACACCTCTAGAGCTGGCTGGCCTACTGGTCCAGTAATACTGGTTGTGCCAACCAGTGGTTGTGCCAACCAGTGGTTGTGCTATCATCAGTGGTGAATATGTCTAATGAACAGAGTGGTTGTGCCAACATCAGTGGTGAATATGTCTGATGAACAGAGGCTGGTTGTGCCAACACCAGTAGTGAAAATACACGATCTAATGAACAGAGTGGTTGTGCCAACACCAGTGGTGAATATGTCTAAAGAACAGACTGTATATGCTGAGTGAACAGAAACCCTAACGTCATGAATAATGAAAGTCATAGTCCGTCATCAATAATAGATGCAGCATGCAGCTCACAGCCTACAACTGCGCACGCACGCACGCACACTGTCATGACGTGGCCCTCTTTGGGGATAGTGAGTACCATCCCCCTCTCTCTGCACCATCCCCTTCTCTTTCACCACCTCTCTCTCCCCCCTACACCCAGGCTCTGTTATCGCAGGTCATAAATTCTGAGAGGAGTCTCTCTCCTCATGGCCATGCAGTATAGAGAGAGAGAGTTTCACAGGAGAACAAAGGAACCTCTTCCACATCACAGAACTTGAGAACTGAACAATGTCCATGTTTTGAAGAAGGTGTACACGGTCGGGGGTAGAATCCAGCTACGACCAGTCCATATCGTTTAATGTTTGTGAAACTCATGAGAGACAATACAGCCACATTACCATAACTCTGTTTATACAAGAGTCTCAGTTGTGAGGCTTGCATCTAATTTGTCACGTCTGCTCCCGCTCTTCCCTCCCCCTGGCGCTTGAGGGCGCCAGAATGCCTTGCATCACTCACTCCTGCCATCCATCACGTACACCTGCCTTTCCTTGTCACGCGCATCAGCGTTATTGGACTCACCTGGACTCTATTATCACCTGTTCATTTCCTCCCCTATATGTGTCAGTTCCCCAGCGCTGTTCCCTGCTTCTGCATTGATTGTTTTTCTGTTTGCTAAGCTGTTTATGTCTCGTTCCATGTCCGTGATTTATTAAATGTTACTCCCCGTACCTGCTTCGTCTCTCCAGCGTCATCCTTGTGATAGATCGTGACAGAATGCAGAAGCCATCACACGAAGCATCGGGGAGTACTGGCGTTCTGGTTGGTATAGTGGCATCGGCTCTGGGTCACCACCGATGGAACCGGGGGTGCCTAGCCTGCTCGTCGGGCTTCCACGCCCTAGCAGGCTCGAGAGGTTTCCTTGCCCCGGTTGGCTCGGATGGCGCCCATCCCACGTCGGGCCTCAGCTGGATCGTCAGTTCTTGTCTGCCCAGCCTGTCCAGGAGTTTTTTTTGTTTGTTTGTTGTTTGTTTTGTCGGTGACGTCGGGGGTGGATTCTGCCGCCGATGGAACCGGGGGTGCCTAAGCCAGCCCGTCGAGCTTTCATGCCCTGGCTGGCTCGAGAGGTTTCATTGCCTCGGTTGGCTCGGTGGCTTCCCATCCCACGTCACAATCCACCGGATCATCGGGTTTCCTTAGCGGGATCGACAGGCGTCTGGACTCAGCCGGATCGTCAGGCTCCCATGCCTCAGCCGGCTCGCCAGGCTCTCACGCTCCAGCCGGTTCGTCGGGCTTCCACGCCTCAACCGGCTTGCCCAGCGCCCATGTCTCGGCCGGTTTGCCCAGGTGGGACGCCGGGTGGCGCCCCTAGTGGGGGGGTACTGTCACGTCTGCTCCCGCTCTTCCCTCCCCCTGGCGCTTGAGGGCGCCAGAATGCCTTGCATCACTCTCTCCTGCCATCCATCACGTACACCTGCCTTTCCTTGTCACGCGCATCAGCGTTATTGGACTCACCTGGACTCTATTATCACCTGTTCATTTCCTCCCCTATATGTGTCAGTTCCCCAGCTCTGTTCCCTGCTTCTGCATTGATTGTTTTTCTGTTTGCTAAGCTGTTTATGTCTCGTTCCATGTCCGTGATTTATTAAATGTTACTCCCCGTACCTGCTTCGTCTCTCCAGCGTCATCCTTGTGATAGATCGTGACATAATTGTTGTATAAACTGAATCAGTAAAGATTAAACTATTTGTGAAATTATGTAATGTGATTTTAAACTGTTTAATGAAGGAAACTCCAATTCCCTAAGTCATAGGCCCGCCACATGAGCACAGAAATTGATCTGGCATCATGGGACAGCCCTTTCCTACGGTTCTGGATATAACCCCCACCATGGGAATTTCCCAGTAGACCAGTACCTCGATCCAGAGGGAGCGAAGGTTGTAATGGTTGCTGAATCTTTTAACCATACCACGTGGTTAAACTCTGAGACTATCGATCCGATAGAATAAGAGCTACTCTTCGATACTAATTACTAGTCTGCAGCTAGTAATTATGTACCCGTGAATGCGAAGACCGACAACCGCCGAAACATCTATTCTATAAGAACATTTCTGAATGGGACTCTGAACCTACTATTCTAACCACGGAAGAGAGAGAGAGGGCAGACGAACTTTCCAACAGAAAAGGACGATTACAACAGATATCACAACGACACACTGAGCGTAAATACACTGCTCAAAAAAATAAAGGGAACACTAAAATAACACATCCTAGATCTGAATGAATATTCTTATTAAATACTTTTTTCTTTACATAGTTGAATGTGCTGACAACAAAATCACACACAAATTATCAATGGAAATCAAATTTATCAACACATGGAGGTCTGGATTTGGAGTCACACTCAAAATTAAAGTGGAAAACCACACTACAGGCTGATCCAACTTTGATGTAATGTCCTTAAAACAAGTCAAAATGAGGCTCAGTAGTGTGTGTGGGCTCCACGTGCCTGTATGACCTCCCTACAACGCCTGGGCATGCTCCTGATGAGGTGGTGGATGGTCTCCTGAGGGATCTCCTCCCAGACCTGGACTAAAGCATCCGCCAACTCCTGGACAGTCTGTGGTGCAACGTGGCGTTGGTGGATGGAGCGAGACATGATGTCCCAGATGTGCTCAATTGGATTCAGGTCTGGGGAACGGGCGGGCCAGTCCATAGCATCAATGCCTTCCTCTTGCAGGGACTGCTGACACACTCCAGCCACATGAGGTCGAGCATTGTCTTGCATTAGGAGGAACCCAGGGCCAACCGCACCAGCATATGGTCTCACAAGGGGTCTGAGGATCTCATCTCGGTACCTAATGGCAGTCAGGCTACCTCTGGCGAGCACATGGAGGGCTGTGCGGCCCCACAAAGAAATGCCACCCCACACCATGACTGACCCACCGCCAAACCGGTCATGCTGGAGGATGTTGCAGGCAGCAGAACATTCTCCACGGCGTCTCCAGACTCTGTCACGTCTGTCACATGTGCTCATGTGCTCAGTGTGAACCTGCTTTCATCTGTGAAGAGCACAGGGCGCCAGTGGCGAATTTGCCAATCTTGGTGTTCTCTGGCAAATGCCAAACGTCCTGCACGGTGCTGGGCTGTAAGCACAACCCCCACCTGTGGACGTCGGGCCCTCATACCACCCTCATGGAGTCTGTTTCTGACCGTTTGAGCAGACACATGCACATTTGTGGCCTGCTGGAGGTCATTTTGCAGGGCTCTGGCAGTGCACCTCCTTGCACAAAGGCGGAGGTAGCGGTCCTGCTGCTGGGTTGTTGCCCTCCTACGGCCTCCTCCACGTCTCCTGATGTACTGGCCTGTCTCCTGGTAGCGCCTCCATGCTCTGGACACTACGCTGACAGACACAGCAAACCTTTTTGCCACAGCTCGCATTGATGTGCCATCCTGGATGAACTGCACTACCTGAGCCACTTGTGTGGGTTGTAGACTCCGTCTCATGCTACCACTAGAGTGAGAGCACCGCCAGCAGTCAAAAGTGACCAAACATCAGCCAGGAAGCATAGGAACTGAGAAGTGGTCTGTGGTCACCACCTGCAGAATCACTCCTTTTTTGGGGGTGTCTTGCTAATTGCCTATAATTTCCACCTTTTGTCTATTCCATTTGCACAACAGCATGTGAAATTTATTGTCAATCAGTGTTGCTTCCTAAGTGGACAGTTTGATTTCACAGAAGTGTGATTGACTTGGAGTTACATTGTGTTGTTTAAGTGTTCCCTTTATTTTTTTGAGCAGTGTATATTGATTGCAATTATTCCCGAATGAGTGAGCGTTCATGTGCAAAGGATTAGCATTTCAATTGTTAGAATTATCAAGTGTGTAGTCACTCATTTGCGTAATTCCCGCCTTTCTTAGTCTACACCCACTTCCCTTTTGTCCACCAAGCCGTAATACCGGTTTAGCCCACTAGGGCACATCCCCTATAATTTCCTTGTAACCATATCTACTTTGTTTGTTTGTATGTGCATTTCTGTGATTATTTAGTAGGTTAATAAATAAATGATTGAGACAATTGATGTATGGATGATTCATAGTGAAGACTGGGTTCGTGCAGAAAAACTAAATTAATTAAACGCCAACAATTTACGACGTTTGGAATGAGACTAACGTGAGGTAAAGAATAATTCATTAATTAGAAGACTAATTGATCAGATATAAAAAAATCTGAAAGTTATATTAGGAAAATGATAACTTTGTAATCTGAATATTTTCCTTGGTGCCCCGACTTCCTAGTTAATTACATTTACGTGATTAGTTTAATCACGTAATAATAATTACAGAGAATTGATTAGATAAAATAAGTCTTCAGTTTAATGATGCCAAAGACACGACAACACAGACACAGTATGATGCTCAGAGCCTCAGACAGTGCAGTTGTACTTGTTCCTCAGTGATCCTCACTTAGAGAACAAAAGTGCTGTGTAAGCCAGCAAAAGTTCTTTTGAAAGTAAAACACCTTGGCGTGAAACAGACACCCTCGCCAAACGAAGCTCTGGTACTGACAATGTTCTGCTTGTCTCCCCTCATCCAAATGATTCAATATAGATCGATGGGAATTCTATAATATGTCCCAAAAACATGGAGAGGAGACAAAGATGGATTCAGTTTCTCTTTTTAGCAAATAGACTTCTCACACATCATAGATACATTGTGTGTGTTTGTGCTTCTCTGTTCTGATTTAAAGCTATCATCAAGATGAAAGTGAACAAAGCTGTGAGCTTTGACCTTGAGAGAACAGACCTCAGGCTCCTGTTGTACTGTTCTGAACAAATCTTCCCTGCTGCTGAGCTGTGCAGGGGGTTGCCCTGAGCCAAACTACTATCAAAGCAGAGAGGGAGGAGGTAGGGCTAGAAGGGAACCGAGGAGAGAAGAGCTTCAAGCACACTAGGGGGTCGGAGAGAGAGACGGACGGAGAGAGAAAGAGAGCAGAACCTCATCACCTCGACACAATGCCTGATGCGAAACCAGGAGCTTCAAGGCTCAGAAGAGAGAGAAGAGAGATGAGTGAGGGATGACTGGGGGGGGGAGGCTATAAGGGTGGCAGGTATTAGCATACCATAAAGGCTTCCGCATGCTTCTCAGACAAAACAGTTCAGAAGAGTTTGTGCATATATTATGATGCCATTTTGTGACGTATTTGTTTGTTTTTGACTTTGGTAAGGGTTTTTTCAGCTTTGAGCACATAAACATGTTCGGGCACACGCCATTTCGTCTGTGATTGGTCAACAATACGGATACTTCAATAAAGTCTTTGTTGTCAATTCAACAACAGGTGGCTCATTTTCATGCACATTTTTCCATGAGAAATACTGCACCAAACATTGTAGTTAGATGTAAAATTGCTCGACTTAACATCTCCTCTGCAAAAATGTCACAATTAATCTTAGATCAATTCTGATTTAGTGTATAGTGGCTACGGCGTCTCAAAATGAACAAACAGTACCATTGCTGTTTTTTTTTTTTTCATGCGAAGGTCTTTAAAGGGAGTATGCGAGTACACTCGTTCGGTCAAACTGAAGCATGCTGACGCCTTAAATAACATAGTATATAGAAAAACTAAATAAGGATAGCAATCCAAACAGGAGCTTCTCATCTAAACCGTATTGCATATAGCACACTTGATTAATGCAATGATTCACAAATGCGTAAAGATTTTAAAAACCTTTCATTTTCAATTTGGCTAACAGAGCAAAAATGCTGTCTACTGGTATAAAAGGTCATTCTTTTTTCTTTTTTTTAGGAGTGGATCAGCTTAATATTGCGGAAAGATTGTTACTTCCATCAATGTAATTGTCTGCATAATTTCCAATCCCCCATATCTTTTTTTGGTAAATATATATATCCATATATATACACGTACTGTACATACACATATGCATACATATGCACATATATGCATACACATACAGTTGAAGTCGGAAGTTTACATACACTTAGGTTGGAGTCATTTAAACTTGTTTTTCAACCACTCCACAAATTTCTTGTTAAACTTAATCACCCTCCCAGATCCGGGATCCTCCTCATCAGAAACGCTGACTAGCATAGCCTAGCCTAGCGCCACAGGGAATATCATATAATATAATTTCAGGAAATCACAAGTCCAATACAGCAAATGAAAGATAAACATCTTGTGAATCCAGCCAACATGTCCGATTTTTAAAATGTTTTACAGCGAAAACACAACATATATTTATGTTAGCTCACCACAATAGCGCAACACACAACGCCATTTTTTCACCGCAAAGATAGCTTTCACAAAACCCACAAATAGAGATAAAATTAATCACTAACCTTTGAACAACATCAGATGACAGTATTATGACATCATGTTATACAATACATTTATGTTTTGTTCGAAAATGTGCATATTTATAGCTATAAATCGTGGTTTTACATTGCAGCCATAGTCACAAATGGCACCAAAACAGCCAGAATAATTACAGAGAGCAACGTGAAATACAGAAATACTCATCATAAAACTTTTATGAAAAATACATGTTGTACAGCAAATGAAAGATAAACATCTTGTGAATCCAGCTAACATGTCCGATTTTTTAAATGTTTTACAGCGAAAACACAACATATATTTATGTTAGTTCACCACAATAGCCCAAAACACAACGCCATTTTTTCACCGCAAAGATAGCTTTCACAAAACCAACAAATAGAGATAAAATTAATCACTAACCTTTGAACAACTTCATCAGATGACAGTCTTATAACATTATGTTATACAATACATTTATGTTTTGTTCGAAAATGTGCACATTTATAGCTACAAATCCTGGTTTTAAATTGTGAACATGCGCAAAAATGCTCCAAATTGTCCGGAGAAATTTTGGAGAGTCAGGTAATCTAACAGAAAAACTCATCAAACTTTGCTGAAAAATACATGTTGGACATATAATTAAAGATATATAATTAAAGATACACTGGTTCTTAATGCAACCGCTGTGTTAGATTTAAAAAAAATAACTTTAGTAAAAAGCACAGCATACAATAATCTGAGACAGTGCTCAGCCATTCTCCGCCATGTTGGAGTCAACATATTCAACAAAAATACGAAATAACATCATAAATATTCTCTTACCTTAGATGATCTTTCATCAGAATGCAGTGCAAGGAGTCCTAGTTCCACAATAAATCGTTGTTTTGTTTTAGAATGTCCATTTCTTCTGTCGAATTAGCAACTTTGGCTAGCATAGTGGCGCTCACGTGTCCATGAAGATTTTATGCATGAACGAAAAATTCAAAAAGTCATAATAATAGTCGAATAAACTGGTCAAACTCAGTTGATAATCCATCTTTAGGATGTTTTTCAGAAATCAATCCAATAACGTCCCAGACGGAGCATTTCTTCGTGTCTACCTAACGCATTGCAGAAAACGATGTGACAAACCCTAGTGCACAGCAAAATACTGCCAATATGGCTGACCTGTCACTCCAAAAGCTCTCATTCGGTCCCACATCAGGCTAGACACCTCATTCAACGTTCTACTGCCTGTTGACATCTAGTGGAAGGCGTATGAAGTGCATACATATCCATAAATACAAGGCAATTGAATAGGCGCAGCCCTTCACAGAGACCCATTTCAGAATTTTCACTTCCTGTTTGGAGGTTTGCCTGCCAAATGAGTTCTGTTTTACTCACAGATATAATTCAAACAGTTTTAGAAACTTCAGAGTGTTTTCTATCCAATGGTAATAATAATATGCATATCATGTCATCTAGAACAGAGTACGAGGCCGTTTAATTTGGGCACTATTTTTTCCCAAAGTGGAAATAGCGCCCCCTATTAAGAAGAAGTTAAACTATAGATTTGGCAAGTCAGTTAGGACATCTGCTTTGTGCATGACACAAGTAATTTTTCAAGCAATTGTTTACAGACAGATTATTTCACTTATAATTCTTATAGTACGCAAGTATAAACACCATGGGACCACGCAGCCGTCATACCGCTCAGGAAGGAGACGCGTTCTGTATCCTAGAGATGAACGTACTTTGGTGCGAAAAGTGCAAATCAATCCCAGAACAACAGCAAAGGCCCTTGTGAAGATGCTGGAGGAAACAGGTACAAAAGTATCTATATCCAGAGTAAAACGAGTCCTATATCAACATAACCTGAAAGGCCGCTCAGCAAGGAAGAAGCCACTGCTCCAAAACCGCCCCAAAAAAGCCAGACTACGGTTTGCAACTGCACATGGGGACAAAGATCGTACTTTTTGGAGAAATGTCCTCTGGTCTGATGAAACAAAAATAGAACTGTTTGGCCATAATGACCAGCGTTGTGTTTGGAGGAAAAGGGGGGACGCTTGCAAGCCGAAGAACACCATTCCAACCGTGAAGCACAGGGGTGGCAGCATCATGTTGTGGGGGTGCTTTGCTGCAGGAGGGACTGGTGCACTTCACAAAATAGATGGATTCATGAGGGAGGAAAATTATGTGGATATATTGAAGCAACATCTCAAGACATTAGTCAGGAAGTTAAAGCTTGGTCGCAGATGGGTCTTCCAAATGGACAATGACCCCAAGCATACTTCCAAAGTTGTGGCAAAATGGCTTAAGGACAACAAAGTCAAGGTATTGGACTGGCCATCACAAAGCCCTGACCTCGATCTTATAGAAACATTGTGGGCAGAACTGAAAAAACGTGTGCGAGCAAGGAGGCCTACAAACCTGACTCAGATACACCAGCTCTGTCAGGAGGAATGGGCCAAAATTCACCCAACTTATTGTGGGAAGCTTGTGGAAAGCTACCCGAAGCGTTTGACCCAAGTTAAACAATTTAAAGACAATGCCACCAAATAATAATTAAGTGTATGTAAACTTCTGACCCACTGGGAATGTGATGAAAGAAATAAAAGCTGAAATAAATCATTCTCTCTACTATTATTCTGACATTTCACATTCTTAAAATAAAGTGCTGATCCTAACTGACCTAAGACAGGGAATTTTACCAGGCTTAAATGTCAGGAATTGTGAAAAACTGAGTTTAAATGTATTTGGCTAAGGTGTATGTAAACTTCTGACTTCATTTGTATCTCTGTCCAGTGTCTGTGTTCTTTTGCCCATCTTAATCTTTTCTTTTTATACACATCATCTTTGCAACTCTGCCTAGAAGGCCAGCGTCCCAGAGTCGCCTCTTCACTGTTGACGTTGAGACTGTTGTTTTGCCGGTACTATTGCATGAAGCTGCTTTTGAACGGTAGTGTATGTGTTTGTGTATGTGGACACCCCTGTAAATTAGTGGATTCAGCTATTTCAGCCACACCCGTTGCTGACAGGTGCATAACATCGAGCACACAGCCATGCAAGCTCCATAGACAGACATTGGCAGTAAAATGGCCTCACTGAAGAGCTCAGTGACTTTCAACGTGGCACTGTCATAGGATGCCACCTTTCCAACAAGTCAGTTCGTCAAACGACTGCCCTGCTAGAGCTGCCCCCATCTACTGTAAGTGCTGTTGTTGTGAAGTGAAAATGTCTAGGCGCAACAACGGCTCAGCCTCGAAATAGTAGGCCACAGAAGCTCACAGAATGGGACCAACGAGTGCTTAAGCGTGTAGAGCGTAGAAATCGTCTGTCCTTGGTTGCAATACTCACTACCGAGTTCCAAACTGCCTCTGGAAGCAACGTCAGCACAACAACTGTTAGTCTAGAGCTTCATGAAATGTCCGAGCAGCGGTACACAGGCTAAGATCACCATGCGCAATGCTAAGCGTCGGCTGAAGTGGTGTAAAGCTCGCCGCCATTAGACTCTGGAGCAGTGGAAACACATTCTCTGAAGTGATGAATCACGCTTCACCATCTGGCAGTCTGACAGACAAATCTGGGTCTGGCAAATGAGGCAGTTCTGAGAGAAAAAGGGGATACAACTCAATATTAGGAACTCAGTGCATATGTCGCTTGACACATCAATGTTTCTTTCAACCTTCTCAAGACGGATAACTGTGAATCAATCTGATAGGCAAAGCCAGGGAGGCAGACAGGTAGCCCAGCTAAAGCACTTTCTGTTGTGGATGAGAGAAAAACTGATCATGTTCTGAAGAAGAAAAAAAATGGTTTCAAGTGCAGAGGTTCTAATGAGAGAGAAAATTAGGCAAATATCATCTAAGAGATTTAGATATTCTTCATTAGAATAACAAAAAAGGAGACACGCACCACCAGAAGCACATTTTCCCAAACAGGTCCCCTGAGCTACCACATGAAACAGCTCTCATCTTAAAACAGCCAAAGGAAACACAAAAAAAATAGTTTTCTTTTCATTTTCTTCTCTTTTCTGCTCAAGCTGTGGGGGACCTCCGCTGAGTATCTCTTACTAATCTAAACCAGCTGTGGGACTGTTTACCGTTTTGAACTCTCCCTCCTGTGATTGGCTGCTGCTGTTCTAGAGCGCTTTGTGATTGGTTACCGGGGTGCTTTTTGTGTTTTGATTGGCCTGCCGTTTTTAGCATCAGAAATGCAACACGTATGTTTCGTCTTTGGGGTGTCTGTGTTGCTGGCAGTGGCTAGGCTACTCTATTGTGTGGGACAGGAGAAGGGTTGAAAACAGTGACTTTACTCAAACTCAAAGGCATGTCCATTGTTGAAATTGGGGGATTTGTTGAGTTTGATTAGTCTGAATTCTGTTCTATATTTTAGGCTTATGAAGTGTGTTTGTGTGTCTGTGAGCCTGTGGGGGTTGTGTGGATATGTGTTCCATGTGGTTCCTCAGCACTGCTCTGTTGGTATACTGAATACTATCCTGTTTTGCTGCTGTGTTGGTTATTCATACTGAATCCTCTTCTATTCTTTGTTCTGTTCTTGCATGCTGGTCTAATGAGAGGTTTGATGATTCAGTTCATTCATTTTACATCCAGATACCATGAGTAGAAATGTTCAGTTTCGAATTGTGTCGGATTTTTATGACTTTTCAATTTAGCAGACAGAGCGAACCTCAATTCCTAGCTAGTCTGTAAATCCACAGCTTTGTGCTCCATTGCCCCTCTCTACCCCCGTCTCCCAGCCCACACTATGGGTACTGAAAAGGCCACTCCAAGGAGCTGAGCTACGGATTAGAGGACTACTCGGGACAGATTGCTTCATCCTGCGCTCACTGCTTTTCATACCATACCGTGCACGCCCGCTCCCGCTGACTTCTTGTCCAACTCCTACCTGCTCCCGCAAGAACCCAACCACAGTCCCACAATGTTATTTTTAGGTGTATGTGACACAGCTCACTTTGCAGGCCCAGTCCCAGAAATTTTGCCACCCAAGTCAAGATCATAATGCACAACAATTGCCTAAGAAATCGCTTAAAATACCTGCGATTCTCATGTGACCCAAGGTCAGAGTTTTAATTTAAAAACTCTGAAATGCTATTTGAGTAGGGATGGGCATTTTAACATTTTTGACTGTTCGAGTACTCTCGTGAGTACTTGAATGGGAAAACATTTGTGCACTTATCTATGTAACAGCAGATCATAACAATGCCTAGTTTATCATCACTTGTACAGATAACAAATCCTAATTGCTCAATTTCCCCATATGTGTTCAGTCAATGAAAAAGCAAGTGCCATTTAAGATGAATTTATGGAAACTGTAGTATAAACTAGTTATATTATGCCAAACAAAGTAAAAACTCAACATGCAACAATTTCAAAGTTCATATAAAGAATTCAGTCAATTAAAATAAATAAATTAGGTCCTAATCTATGGATCTGGGAATACAGATATTCATCTGTTGGTCACAGATAGCTTAAAAAAAAAAAAAAAAAAAAGTAGGGGAGTGGATCAGAAAACCAGTCAGTATCTGCTGTGACCACAATTTGCCTCATGCAGCGCGACACATCTCCTTCACAGGTTGTGGATTGTAGCCTGTGGAATGTTGTCCCACTCCTCTTCAATCACTGTGCAAAGTTGCTGGATATTGGCAGGAACTGGAATGCTGTTGTACATGTCGATCCAGAGCATCCCAAACATGCTCAATGGGTGACATGTCTGGTGAGTATGCAGACTATGGAAGAACTGCATACCAGGTGTTCGTCGGGAGCTTCATGAAATGGGTTTCCATGGCCGAGCAGCCGAGCACTCTAAGATCACCATGTGCAATGCCAATGTCGGCTGGAGTGGTGTAAAGCTCGCCACCATTGGACTCTGGAGCAGTGGAAACGCGTTCTCTGGAGTGATGATTCACACTTCACCATCTGTCAGTTCGACAGACTAATCTGGGTTTGGTGGATGCCAGGAGAACGCTACCTGCCCCAATGCATAGTGCCAACTGTAAAGTTTGGTGGAGGAGGAATAGTGGTCTGGGGCTGCTTTTCATGGTTTGAGCTAGGCCCCTAAGTTCCAGTGAAGGGAAATCTTAACATTACACCATATAATGACATTACTAGAAAATGTGCTTCCAACTTAGGGAAGGCCCCTTCTTGTTTCAGCATGAAAATGCCTCCGTGCACAAAGCGAGGTCCATACAGAATGTTTTGTCGAGATCGGTGCGGAAGAACTTGACTGACCTGCACAGAGCCCTGACCTAAACCCCATCTAACACCTTTGGGATGAATTGGAAAGCCGACTGCGAGCCATGCCTAATGGCCCAACATCAGTGCCCGACCTCACTAATGCTCTTGTGGCTGAATGGAAGACCCCACAGCAATGTACCAACATCTAGTAGAGAGCCTTCCCAGAAGAGTGGAAGCTGTTATGGCAGTAAACGGGGGACCAACTCCATATTATTTCCCATGATTTTGGAATGAGATGTTCGACGAGCAGGTGTCCACATACTTTTCAAACGCTGCATAGTGTATTAGGCTATCATATTATTGGGCTATATCAGCCAATAGGGTGGATGTCATTTGAAAGAGAGTAGCGTTGGGGCGAAATAGAATAGGAGAGTAGACACTTACTTGAGCTACGTTTTGCATAACTTTGATAGGAGTGAGACAATTTGCAGGAAGACAAATGAGTTCTCAATATTTCCAGTCAATGTCAGAGCCTATCATATTTAGGAAGTTCATTTCCATGGAAAGAGAACTTTGTCGTGCTTCTTTGCCCATACATATAGCCTCCAGGCTATTTAATTGAGACCACGCGCAGCTCTCCAGCAAACATGTCCACACTGGCATGATGTGGGCCCAATGCGGGCAAAATTGTTGGACACACGTAGGCTTCCCACAAAAGCGAATCGGCTCCTTACTGGCCCCTAAGGCATTGTCCCAGTGTGGCCCAGTTTGGGCAGCCCATATCTGGTTAGGGCAGCCCTCACTTTGTCTGAAATAAGCCCATCTTTTTGGATCAGCTGCCCATAACATTGTATCAGAATGACAGCAAAGTTGTCACTAACTTAAAAGTTTATCTTATGTGACATGCATTTATATAAGTCAGAGACCTGGCCGTGTGGTGCCAGAATAATAAACTTATCCCTCAATGTAGCCAAGGCTAAGGAGATGATTGTGGACTACAGGAAAAGGAGGACCGAGCACGCCCCCATTCTCATCGACGGGGCTGTAGTGGAGCAGGTTGAGAGCTTCAAGTTCCTCGGTGTCCACATCAACAACAAACTAGAATGGTCCAAACACACCAAGACAGTCGTGAAGAGGGCACGACAAAGCCTATTCCCCCTCAGGAAACTAAAAATATGTTGCATGGGTCCTGAGAACCTCAAAAGGTTCTACAGCTGTAACATCGAGAGCATCCTGACTGGTTACATCACTGCCTGGTACGGCAATTGCTCGGCCTCTGACCGCAAGGCACTACAGAGGGTAGTGCATACGGCCCAGTACATTACTGGGGCTAAGCTGCCTGCCATCCAGGACCTCTACACTAGGCGGTGTCAGAGGAAGGCCGGCTACCCGGACTATTTCAAATGGCTACCCGGACTATTTGCGTTGTGTGCCCCCCCAACCCCCCCCAAACCCTCTTTTTACGCTGCTGCTACTCTCTGTTTATCATATATGCATAGTCACTTTAACTATACATTCATGTACATACTACCTCAATTGGGCCGACCAACCAGTGCTCCCGCACATTGGCTAACCGGGCTATCTGCATTGTGTCCCACCCACCAGCCGCCAACCCCTCTTTTACGCTACTGCTACTCTCTGTTCATCATATATGCATAGTCACTTTAACCATACCTACATGTACATACTACCTCAATCAGCCTGACTAACTGGTGTCTGTATGTAGCCTCGCTACTGTATAAAGCATATGTATATGTTTGTTTTTTTACTGTTGTTTTATTTCTTTACTTACCTATTGTTTAAGATCAAATACACCGCTGGAACGCCGGTTTAAGGTGTTCAGAAAAGCAGGTGTTTGAAATCGACTTATGCTTACTTCGAATTTAGACCTTACACCGAGTAACATAAGCAGAGTAAGATGTTTTCAGGACCATTGCGTAATCTGCCTACTGAACTATTACTGTTCATGTCAACGTGCTCATGGGCAGTGTGAGATACATTTATGTTGACATTACACAACAGAACACTTAAACACTCTGAGTAACGTTTGCATAAAAATAACTTGTGATAATTGGCTTTAAAGTTTCCCGAATTCTCATTGGTTTGAATGGTGTCAGCAATTCCCACCTTGCCCACCAAATACACAATGGGGTAATTTTTGCTGGGTGGTTATATCACACACAGTTAACTCATCTGTGAGTAAGTTAAGCAACTGAAAGAGGGTGCAACGAGGGGAGAGTGGGGGCTAGAGACATGTGGTGGGTAGAAACATTAGGGATGGGGGAAAAACATTGATACAGTAGAGTATTGCAGTATTTTTTCTGCCAATACTGTGACTCCAAGTATCGATTTGTAAAATTAAATTAAGAAAAATTAATATGAGGGGTGCGTGTCTGTGTTCTTTGTCTGCCCTGTATAAGGGCCCTTGACCTGACCACTTGTGTGGCCCTGTGCTCCATTGTGCTGCCATGTCAGTAAGTTAATTCTCCATTAGTATTCAGTAGCTCCTCTCTTTGCCATATTGTTCAGAGAGCAATGAGCTGAGCGAGAGGAGGACCCTGCACTATACAGACACGTGCTGCACACACTCCCTCCGCTAGTCCCTTTGTGTCGCACAATAGACCAATACTTTTTGATCTCTCTGTCTCCCTCTCACTCTCTTTTTTTTCCTCCTGCTCTCGATCTTGTGCTTTCTCTTGCTCTTTCTTTCTCTCTCTCGATCGCTCGCTCTTTCCCTCTCCTCTCTCTCTCTCTCTGCTGCTCTCAATCTTGTGCTTTCTTATGCTCTCTATCTCTTCTCTCCGTGCACACTTCTGACTCTGTCCATCTTCTCTTTTTTTCCCTCTTTTTTTTCTTCTCTTGGGGTAGTGACCAGCATCCCAATGGTCTGTTGCCTTGGTGATGAGTGACAGGTAGGATGTACCACCCAAGCAGTGTAGAGATGGATGAAAATGGGGTGAGCTGAGGTGGGGGTTGGGATGTTGGAGCAGTAGGGAAAGAGGCTACTGATTTTGAAGAGGAGCAAGAAAAAGAGGAATGAGAGGACATTGGAAATGGTGTTTGCAGTTGTAATGATTCTTTGTGGAGAGATCAACCTTGATTATTCTCATTCTCTCATCTCTGTTCCTATGTGCTGGTGGCTTAGTGAAGGAATCCAATCAGGGTTGTCAAGGTCCAGGGCAACTGAAGGAGATAATGCTCCTCCGTTTTGTCTGAAGGATGTCCCCTGAAGGACATCCCTCAGTCAATAAGAGAGGGATGAGTAAGAAATTAACGAGTTGATTTCCAGGAAAATGAGTGATCAGAGTACCATCTCAAAAATAACAATAGTGAATTGAGGGAAACTCCATTCTCACGCATCCTTATTCAACAGGGAGTTAAGAGAGAAGACGACATTCTGGCCGATTGGAATGAATCTCATTTGTAGATTAAAATAACATCAAATTGATCAGAAATACAGTGTAGACATTGTTAATGTTGTAAATGACTATTGTAGCTGGAAACGGCAGATTTCTTTTAGGGAATATCTACATAGGCGTACAGAGGCCCATTATCAGCAACCATCACTCCTGTGTTCCAATGGCACGTTGTGTTAGCTTGTTGCTTCTTTAATCAGCACAACAGTTTTCAGCTGTGCTAACATAATTGCAAAAGGGTTTTCTAATGCTCAATTAGCCTTTTAAAATTATAAACTTGGATTAGCTAACACAACGTGCCATTGGAACACAGTGATGTATTGTTGTCTCTACCTTCTTGCCCGTTGTGCTGTCATCTGTGCTCAATAATGTTTGTACCATGTTTTGTGCTGCTGCCATGTAGTTGTCATGTTGTGTTGCTACCATGCTGTGTTTACATGTGTTCCTGCCATGCTATGTTGTTGTCTTAGGTCTCTCTTTATGTAGTGTTGCTGTGTCTCTCTTGTCGTGATGTGTGTTTTATTTTTAATCCCAGACCCCGTCCCCGCAGAAGGCCTTTTGCCTTTTGGTAGGCCGTTATTGTAAATAAGAATTTGTTCTCAACTGACTTGCCTAGTTAAATAAAGGTTAAATACAAAATTAAATAAAAAACAGGGTCCTGAAAAAGGTCACCACATGCAGGGTCACTGGAGGCCCAAGTGGAAGTGTGTGAGCGTGCGTGCATAAGAAATTGAGAGGGAGGGAGGGAGGGAGAGAGAGGGAGAGAGATGGATGAGAGGAGGGTAGGAGGTGTAGCCTAGTAGTTGGGTGGGGGCTGGGCTACTATGCTGCTCTCATAATGTTTTATCTTTTTTAAGAATGTGCCACAGTACAGCTTGAAGTACATCCTATAAATCTTAAAGGGCGCTTAGATAAATACGAGGGCTGATCATTACCCTATATGGAGGCGGTTGAGTTCAATTAAGAGGATTGTAACATGACTCACATCAACAAACCATTTAA
This sequence comes from Salvelinus alpinus, assembly GCF_045679555.1. Taxonomy (NCBI): domain Eukaryota; kingdom Metazoa; phylum Chordata; class Actinopteri; order Salmoniformes; family Salmonidae; genus Salvelinus; species Salvelinus alpinus. The sequence continues at coordinate 47,324,494 of NC_092112.1, forward strand.
CAGGCTTCCTACTAGCCCATAAAGAAGTGTGTCCTTAGTTGCTAGTGCTAGTAATGCCTCTTATGGACTACTTTTTTGGGGGGGATACGCTCCATGATCATGTTAATTGCTCCATGACTGTAACACCATTATAGAGTCCTATAGAAATGAAATACATCAGCGGTGAATTAAGACAGAATATTAGTTGGTACTAATGACTTTTCCTGTAGTAGCTGGTTTATCAGTCACCCTATTGCACCTTGTCTGCTTCCACTCTATCAAACATGTCCGCCTTGATTACAGTGCTGATTCATTAATGTCATTATGATTAATTCATGTCAGGGAGGGAGCGGACGGCTGGTTGGACATGATAGACTACCATTGTCTCACAGAGAAAGAGCCTGTCATTTAGTCTGCTGTTCAGCCTAAATGTCCCTCTTGGTTCATTTACTGTAAATGGAGCCTATTCTTTCTTTCCTCTTTCTTCACCTTCACTCGCTGTAAATGTTCCCTTCTATTTATTTATTTCCTCTTCTCCAGTCCTCTCCTCTCTCTCTCCATATCCCTCCCTCAGATTCTGAAACATTATTTACCCGTTTAGTTAAATGGAGATTCACGATTGAAGAGAGACAGTTTCAGTCGGGATATTGCTGAGTAAGAAAAGCTTTCTACAAGTACAGTGCATTCGGAAAGTATTCAGACCCCTTGACTTTTTTCCACATTTTGTTACGTTACAGCCTTGTTCTAAAATTCATGATTTTTTCTCTCATCCATCTACACACAATACCCCAAAATGACAAAGCAAAAACTGGTTTTTAAAACAGAAATATCACATTTACATAAGTATTTTGGACTCTTTACTCAGTACTTTGTTGAAGCAGTTATTACAAGCAGTGATTACAATCTTGGGTCTTCTTGGGTATGATGCTACAAGCTTGGCATACCTGTATTTGGGGAGTTTCTCCCATTCTTCTCTGTAGATCCTCTCAAGCTCTGTCAGGTTGGATGGAGAGCGTCGCTGCACAGCTATTTTCAGATCTCTCCAGAGATGTTCGAATGGGTTCAAGTCCGGGCTCTGGCTGGTACACTCAAGGATATTTAGAGACTTGTCCCGAAACCACCCCTGCGTTGTCCTGTTGGAAGGTGAACCTTCGCCCCAGTTTGAGTTACTGAGCGCTCTGGAGCAGGTTTTCATCAAGGATCTCTCTGTACTTTGCTCCTTTAATTTCCCCCCCCGATCCTAACTAGTCTCGCAGTCCCTGCCGCTGAAAAACATCCCCACAACATGATGTTGTCACCACAATGGTTCACCGTAGGGATGGTGCCAGGATTCCTCCAGACGTGACGCTTGGCATTCAGGCCAAAGAGTTCAATCTTGGTTTCATCAGACCAGAGAATCTTGTTTGTCATGGTTTGTGAGTCCTTTAGGTGCCTTTAGGCAAACTAAGTGGGCTGTCAAGTGCCTTTTACTGAGGAGTTCCTTCCGTCTGGATGCTCTACCATAAAGGCCTGATTGGTGGAGTGCTGCAGAGATGGTTTTCCTTCTGGAAGGTTCTCCAATCTCCACAGAGGAACTTTGGAGCTCTGTCAGAGTAACCATTGGATTCTTGGTCACCTACCTGACCAAGGCCCTTCTCCCCCGATTGCTCAGTTTGGCCAGGCGGCCAGTTCAAATCCAATTTTATTGGTCACATACACGTGATTAGCAGATGCTATTGCGGGTGTAGCGAAATGTTTGTGCTTCTAGCTCCGACAGTGAAGTAATATCTAACAAATTACACAACATATACCCAATACACACAAACCTAAGTAGGAATGACTTAAGACTATACACAGTTGAAGTCGGAAGTTTACATACACCATAGCTAAATACATTTAAACTCAGTTTTTCACAATTCCTGACATTTAATCATAGTAAAAATTCGCTGTCTTAGGTCAGTTAGGATCACCACTTTATTTTAAGAATGTGAAATGTCAGAATAATAGTAGAGAGAATTATTTCTTTCAGCTTTTATTTCTTTCATCACATTCCCAGTGGGTCAGAAGTTTACATACACTCAATTAGTATTTGGTAGCATTGCCTTTAAATTGTTTAACTTGGGTCAAATGTTTTGGGCAGCCTTCCACAAGCTTCCCACAATAAGTTGGGTGAATTTTGGCCCATTCCTCCTGAAAAAGCTGGTGTAACTGAGTCAGGTTTGTAGGCCTCTTTGCTCGCACACACTTTTTCAGTTCTGCCCACAAATGTTCTATAGGATTGAGGTCAGGGCTTTGTGATGGCCACTCCAATGCCTTGACTTTGTTGTCCTTAAGCCATTTTGCCACAACTTTGGAAGTATGCTTGGGTCATTGTTAATTTGGAAGACCCATTTGCGACCAAGCTTTAACTTCCTTACTGATGTCTCGAGATGTTGCTTCAATATATCCACATCATTTTCCTCCCTCATGAAGCCATATATTTTGTGAAGTACACCAGTCCCTCTTGCAGCAAAGCACCCCGACAACATGATGCATACACCCCCGTGCTTCACGGTTGGGATGGTTTTCTTCAGCTTGCAAGCCTCCCCATTTTTACTCCAAACATAACGGTGGTCATTATGGCCAAACAATTCTATTTTTGTTACATCAGACCAGAGGACATTTCTCCAAAAAGCACGATCTTTGTCCCCATGTGCAGTTGCAAACCGTAGTCTGGCTTTTTTATGGCGGTTTTGGAGCAGTGGCTTCTTCCTTGCTGAGTGGCCTTTCAGGTTATGTCGATATAGGACTCCTATTACTGTGGATATAGATACTTTTGTACCTGTTTCCTCCAGCATCTTCATCAGGTCCTTTGCTGTTGTTCTGGGATTGATTTGCACTTTTCGCACCAAAGTACGTTCATCTCTAGGAGACAGAACACGTCTCCTTCCTTAGTGTTATGACGGCTGCGTGGTCCCATGGTGTTTATACTTGCGTACTATTGTTTGTACAGATGAACGTGGTACCTTCATGCGTTTGGAAATTGCTCCCAAGGATGAACCAGACTTGTGGAGGTCTACACATTTTTTGGTTGATTTCTTTTGATTTTCCCATGATGTCAAGCAAAGAGGCACTGAGTTTGAAGATAGGCCTTGAAATACATCCACAGGTACACCTCAAATTGACAAAAATTATGTCAGTTAGCCTATCAGAAGCTTCTAACGCCATGACATAATTTTCTGGAATTTTCCAAGCTGTTTAAGGCACAGTCAACTTAGTGTATGTAAACGTCGGACCCACTGGAATTGTGATACAGTGAATTATAAGTGAAATAATCTGTCTGTATATAGTTGTTGGAAAAATGACTTGTGTCATGCACAAAGTAGATGTCCTAACTGACTTGCCAAAACTATAATTTGATAACAAGAAATTTGTGGAGTGTTGAAAAACAAGTTTTATTGACTCCAACCTAAGTGTATGTAAACTTCCGACTTCAACTGTACATATGGACGAGCGTTGGAACGGACTAAGATACAGTAGAATAGTATAGAATACAGTATATACATATGAGATGAGTAATGCAAGATATGTAAACATTATTAAAGTGACTAGTGTTCCATTCCTTAAAGTGGCCAGGGATTTCTAGTCTATGCCTATAGGCAGCAGCCTCTAATGTGCTATTGATGGCTGTTTAACAGTCTGATGACCTTGAGATAGAAGCTGTTTTTCAGTCTCTCGGTCCCAGCTTTGATACACCTCTACTGACCTCGCCTTCTGGATGATAGCGGGGTGAACAGGCAGTGGCTCGAGGAAGTACTTGGCGGTTCCAAACTTCTTCCATTTAAGAATGATGGTGGTCACTGTGTTCTTGGGGACCTTCAATGCTGCCGAAATATTTTGGTACCCTTCCCCAGATCTCTGCCTCGACACAATCCTTTCTCGGAGCTCTACGGACAATTCCTTCAACGTCATGGCTTGATTTTTGCTCTGACATGCACTGTCAACCGTGGGACCTTATATAGACAGGTTTGTGTGTGCCTTGAATACTTATGTAAATATTGTATTTCTGTTTTTCATTTTAATAAATGTGCAAAAATCTCTAAAAGGCTATTTTTGCTTTGTCATTATGGGATATTGTGTGTAGATTGAGGATCTTTTTTAAATTTAATCCATTATAGATTAAGGCTGTAACATAACAAAATGTGGAAAAAGGGAAGGGGTCTGAATACTTTCCGAATGCACTGTATGTGTTTTGACTTTCCCCCATGTGTACTGTATGCATTATTCATGGAAGAGAGAGTATTTCTAGTGGTTGATTTTGGTGAGCTAGTGTGAGTGTAAAGCATGGCGGTTCGTGTCGTTTAAGATGAGGACAATATATCTTTTTTTTTTATGAGCATGGCCTTATTTCTATTACAGCATATTGGATGACTGTCATATATATTCCATTCACCCAGCTCAATGTAACATCGATAGGTTTAGACTACTACATTATACTCAAATTTTCCCTATACCCATCATGAGGTTGCTACAACCTAGCCTATGAATGAAAGTTTACCATGTACAGTACCCGTCAAAAGTTTGGACACACCTACTCATTCCAGGGTTTTTCTTAATTTTTTACTATTTTCTACGTTGTAGAATAATAATGTGTTATTTCATAGTTTTGATGTCTTCACTATTATTCTACAATGTAGAAAATAGTACAAATAAAGAAAAAGCCTTGAATGAGCAGGTGTGTCCAAACTTTTGACTGGTACTGTAGCTACTAGATCTAACGAGTTAGTAAACCCGCTACAATCATGAATTACATTGTACATTTAGCAAGCAGTTTAGCAGGCGGCCCCGGTGGCAATAAATTAATAAAACCAAAAGCTTACCTTGACTTGGAAGAGTTCCAGTGTTGGATAGCCATAGCCAGCTAGGTAACATATAGCATCCCTCTCTGTTTGAGTAGGATAAAATAGCTAGCTGCAATCGCTAGCTAAGTAAATGAAAGTGAAAAGCATATGAAATATAGCTAGCTCTCTCTCTCTTGCTCCTCCTTCATAAAAAAAAATTATGTATTTGTTAAAAACTGTACAACTATTGTCTCCCTCTCTTTGAGTCAACTACTCACCACATTTTATGCACTGTGGTGGTGGCTAGCTGTAGCTTATGCTTTCAGTACTAGATTCTCTGATCATTTGCTAGGGTGGACAACATGAGAGTTCATGCTGCAAGAGCTCCGATAGGTCGAAATGAATCCTCCAGAAGTTGTCATAATTACTGTAAATCTTTGGAAGGGGGTGAGAACCACGAGCCTCCTAAGTTTTGTATTGACGTCAATGTATCCGGAGGAGGACGGAAACTAGCTGTTCTCCGACTACTCCATGGTGTTACCCTACAGAGTGCTGTTGAAGCTACTGTAGACCTTCATTGCAAAAACAGTGTGTTTTAATCAATTATTTGTTGACAATGATTTATTTTATCTAATGTTTTCGGTGTTTCACTATTTTTGTGAATTTCACTGAGGATTGTCCTTTCCTTCCTCTTCTGAGGAGCCTCCACTGGTGTAAAGTGCGACTGGTAAATCCTTTTGTGAGTCACTGTGTGAGAGTAGCAGGTTGTGTTCTAGCTATAACGTTGGTGTGTGTGTTTGTGCGTTCGTAAGCACCAGCGTGTTTTCAGTTGGTTTGTTAGTAGCAGCAGCATGCTAGCCATGGAGAGGTGACAGGGGGAGGTTGCTATCCTGGTAGCTATGCGGGCCACTGGTGTGTCGGTCGGTTTGGGTGTGAATTATCTCTCGTTGTGTGTTTGGGGGTGAATTTATCTCTGGTGGTCTGTGTGTCTGGCTGTGGTTGTTGGGGACGAATTGTCTCTGGCGGTGTGTGGCGGGGTGAATTGTCTCTGGTGTTGTGTGTGTGTGTGTGTGTGTAATGTGTAATGTTGTTCTACTTTTGTTCTACTTTTGACCAGGGTTGGGCCTATAGGAAATTTGGAACACAGTCCCATAATTTACTTTTACATTTTCGTAATTTAGCAGAGGCTCTTATCCAGAGCGACTTACACGATCAATTAGGCTTAAATGCCTTCCTCGAGGGCACATCGACAAATGTTTTGCACCAAGTCAGCTCAGGGATTTGAACCAGCGACCTTTTGGTTACAGGCCCAATCCTTTTAACCGCTAGGGTACCTGCCACCATGGAAATTGATCACTATACCTCTACAGAGGGGGACTAATTTGTGGCTGTGTGGAACAAATGTAGCCTATTATTTCTGTGTAGGGTAGATCAGGCTGTGTTGGAAGCCTTGTAGCAGTCTGTACCATAATTACTACATAATTGCAACATAATTGTACAGTAATAGACCTAATTGTACAGTAGTAATGGTATACTTGTACATTATTAAAGGTTTAATATAACTAAACTATTGAGTTTTAGGTGTGGTAGAGGTATCCAGGGATGTAATAACTTAAACCACCCCCTCTCCCGCCCTCCAGGTGTGGTAGCCGTATCCCAGGATGCCGTTGGTGAAGAGGAGTATTGAGCCCAGGCACCTGTGCCACACGGTGCTGCCGCGGGCCATCAAGAACGAGCTGGAGTGTGTGACCAATGTGTCCCTAGCTAACGTCATTCGACAGCTCAGCAGCCTCAGTGAGTCACACACAATGTCTGCACACATACACACCTTCATAATACGGACACGCGGAAAACACGTTGTTGCACACATATACGCTCACACACACTGTTCACACTCACACCTAAACAACACACTCCGTACTCACATTTTTCTGTTAGGTAAGCATGTTTATTCTGTTATTATGCTTGATTGTATTCCTGTATTATACTTAAGTGTGTGTATTAAGTGTCCGTTCTCTGTCTGTGTGTGTTCCACAGGTAAGTACGCAGAGGATCTTTTTGGGGAGCTGTTCAACGAGGCCCACTCCTTCTCCTTCCGGGTCAACTCCCTGCAGGAGCGCGTGGACCTCCTCTCTATCAGCGTCACTCAGCTCGATCCTAAGGAGGAGGAGCGTGAGTACCATACACACGCCACGTTTTACATAGCACGACCTAAAAGAGGAGTGTAAGTACAAACACACATACATGCAGGCAACCGTACACTCACACTCAGACACACTATCCTCACACACTCCTTTCTCTACCACTTCCACCACTGATTATTCCTCATCAGGATAAACCCATTCCAGTCATGTGTGTGTGTGTGTAAATGGCCTTATTAGAGGAACAGGCCACAGTGAGACGGTGTCGTTTTTCATCCTTGCAGCTCCAAAGATCCACACTGTACAAACCAAACCCTCCACACACACACACACACTCCCGCATCCGCAGGCTCAATAAGCTCCCATTATAGCCATTCTAACCAGCTGTCCACTGATTCACTTACTGTAGCCCTGCCTCACACAATGGCCTGTCTTTGTGAGGAAATGAGATATGTAATAGTGGTGTTATAAAAAAGAGAAGTATGATGCCCGTCTGTCTGTCAATGGAGGGGCCTGGTTAGGCACAACAAGTTCTAGAGAGTGTAGGGAGAGATGGGGGGGAGAGAGAGAGGAGTGTAGTATTAGGCCAATAGCACGCTTCTGCGCCATATCGATTTCCCATTGGCCAACAGGGTTTTTACAACTTGGATTAGAGAGATAGAAGTAGCTAGATATAGTGCCTTGGTAAACTTTCTGTTTGACTTTTTCCACATTTTGTTATTTTACTGCGTGAATTTAGAATTAAATTGAGATGTTTTTGTCACTGGAAAATTTATTCACAATGAATTACTAAAATAAAATATCTAATTTACATAAGTATTCACATCCCTGAGTCAATACATGTTAGAATCACCTTTGGTAGTGATTACACCTGTGAGTATTTCTGGGTAAGTTTGAGAGCTTTACACACCTGGATTGTACAATATTTGCAAAAAAATTCTTCAAGCTCTGTCAAGTTTGTTGTTGATCATTGCTAGAAAGCCATTTAAATCTTGCCATTGATTTTCAAGCCAATATAAGTGAAAACTGTAACAAGGCCACTCAGGAATTGAGTGTCGTCTTGGTAAGCAACACCAGTGTATATTTGCCCTTGTGTTTTAGATCGTTTTGTTGGAAAGCAGACTGAACCAGGTTTTCTCTAGGATTTAGCTCTGTTCTGTTTCTTTTTATTTAAAAAACTCCCTAGTCCTTGACAATGACAAGCATACCCATAACATGAGGCAGCCTCCACCATTCTTGAAAATATGAAGAGTGGTAACGTTTTGTATTCAGGAAATAAAGTGAATTTCTTTGCCCTATTTTTTGCAGTTTTACTTTAGTGCCTTGTTGCGAACAGGATGCATGTTTTGTAATATTTCTATTCTGTACATGCTTCCTTCTTTTCACGCTGTTATTTAGGTTAGTGTTGTTGATCCATCCTCAGTTTTCTCCTATCACAGCCATTAAACTCTGTAACTGTTTTAGTCACCATTGGCCTCATGGTGAAATCCCTGAGCGGTTTCCTTCCTCTCCGGCAATTGAGTTAGGAAAGACGCCTGTATCTTTGTAGTGACTGGGTGTATTGATACACCATCCAAACTGTAATTAATAACTTCACCATGCTCAAAGGGGTACCCTTAATGAGGCATTGGAAAATGTTTTGTCTTTGTGGTTGAATCTGTTTGAATTTCACTGCTAGACCTTACAGATAATTATATATGTTGGGTACAGAAAGGAAGTAGTCATTCAAAAATCATATTAAAAACTATTATTGCACACAGGGTGAGTCCATGCAACTTATGTGACTTGTTAAACAACATTTTACTCCTGAACTCATGCTTGCCATTTAAAAGAGGTTGAATACTTATTGACTCAAAACATTTAATTTTTTATTCATTTGTAACAATTTCAAATTACATCATTCCACTTTGACGTTGTGTGAAGGCCAGTGACAAAAATGTAGTCCATTTTAAATTCAAGCTGTAACACAACAAAATGTGGAAAAGGTTGAAGGGTGTGAATACTTTCTGAAGGCACAGTATATATACACTATACTGGACTGGGCTGCCTCTGTACGTTAACACATTGGTACCCAAGCTAGGGGGAGGGGGGTAAGAGTTAATAATGTTTTGTGAGTGGACCAAGTATTTTTAGGTTGCTCTAAAGCAGAAAGGTGGAATAAATGAGTCGGGAGCAGGTTCTTACATTGAACAAAGTTCTTTATTGAGGTATTTTCTCTTCTCAAACACTCCCACACAATAAAGGATGATCTCAAGGATAACACCAATCTTCTTTACAGGGATAAGGAACACAAAGTGAGTAACTTTTAACTATAACATAAATTACGGGTGTGTCACCGTCTTAGCTGTCCGTTTGTAGAGTGCTCTTTTCAGGTGGTGGTGCAGATGCGTGGTTGCCATTCCCAAGAGGTAGTTTGTCCTCGTCTTCTCCCTTTGGTCAGGAAAATCCTCTCCTTTGGAGAATCAATCACTCTTTTTTTCCGTGGGAGCTACTATCCGTGGGATCAGCCTGCCCCCTGGTGGTCCTTCCACAGTTTATTAGTTCACAGGAATAATACTTAAAGCCCCTAATTTAAATAGTTGAGCATGGCATGTATCAGTGCTTTGTGTGGAGTTGTTGCCTTGGAGTTATTCTTGTATTCACTTCAGCTATATTAGTGTCCCACTTAGGTCCCCTGACACCTTTTATACACACTCCTTTTCTCCTCTTCTCCATTCTTCCACCTCCCCCTCATCTTCATCCCTCTCTCCCCTCTTCTCCTCTTCCCTCAGCTCCCTCCTCCACATATTTGTGCAAATGTTATGATGCATGTGATTTAATAGTCCAGTCTGCTATAGAGAGGATATAATTCCATTCCCCCCATGTTGTGACTCCACACTGTCTGGGACTGGGACTGCTACAGGTTCACCCTGTCATACACTCTCTCCAGGGGTTACGGGCTGGACCAACACTCAGACACACACACACTCCTCATATCCAGGCCCCAAGCAACTCCACAGTACCAGGGTGCAGGAGTTAACAAATCGGCCAGTGTAACAAACACCACAAAACTCACAGAAACAAAATACTTTGAAAGGGCATACCGTAGTCAGTTGTACAGTTGAATGCCTTCAACTGAAATGTGTCTTCCGCATTTAACCCAACCCCTCTGAATCAGACAGATGCGGTGGGCTGCCTTAATCGACATCCACGTCTTCAGGCGCCCGGGCAACAGTGGGTTAACTGCCTTGCTCAGGGGCAGAACGCCAGATATTTTTTTCGGGCACTGGCCCAACGCTCTAACCACTAAGCTACCTGCCGAAATACAATGAAGCAAGCACTGTTGACCTCCTGCTAGGCTGAGTTGGCTATCACACACAAACACACACACATTGGAAGGGTGAGTGTAGCCTGGCTTTATCTCTCCTTGTAATATAAGCCTGCCTTCTGTGTTGTAGCTCCAGTTCGGTCCTATAGGTGACAGTGGAAAAGGATCAGATCCATTTGGGTTGGGGTTGGGGCGGAGTAGTGTTGGTTTGGTGTTGGGTTGGGCGGGGTTGGGCGGGGTGTGGTGTGCTGTGGTAGAGAGGCAGAGACACGGCGACACTGCATAATACTGAGCTCTGCAGTAAAAGCAGTGGAGTGTTAAGTCTTTGTACTGCAGACTACAGCGAAGGTTAAAATGGCTGAACTGTCTGCAGGTTAGTTCGAGATCTCCAGCTGCAGAGAGTTGCAGCATGTGCCATTAGACTCCACACAACAGTGTGTGTCTGTGTGTGTGCATGTCTTTGTGTGTGTGTGTGTGTGTGTGTGTGTGTGTGTGCCATTAGCCTCCAAACAATAATCATTACAAGATCATTTAATCATCACAGAGTTACTGTAATGATACAACAATACATCAATTAACACAGCTTGTTCTGCAACTATATGACAAAATAGGGGAAGAAGTGGTAAAGAGATAAAATGGTGTATGTAGTAAAAAGAGCGAAAGAGATGTGACAGAGAGATGGACGGTTATGGGAAGGGCTAGAAGATTTGTTTCCCGTAGGATGTACTTTTCATCCCCCACCACACACACACACACACACCCCTCTCCACCGCAGGAATTCTGGGTAATGGTCTGTGCGAGTCTGTAGTCCCTGAGAAAGACCGTGAGGAGGCCGCAGAGCAAGGGAAGGAGAGGGGATTGAGAGAGTGAGTGCAGGTGGCGTCATGATGTAAATCAAGGCAGGGGGGGGTAAGGAGATAAAGAGAGGTGGCTGAGAGGAGTACGTGAGTGGGGGATGAAGAGGATAAAGGGGGTCTCTTAAAGGAATAGAACCATTGAGGCGGATGAGGTTTACATTAACACAAGAGTGGGAAGGGCTGATGTGTGTGTGCGCGCATTTTGGAGAAAGGTGGAGTGGTTGTATGTAGGTGAGCTATCGAAAGAAAGAGCATGCAAGATGACTAGCTCATGGGGAGAGAGAGGACACTGTTTTGATGCATACAGCATGAAATAAAATGTTATTGGTCCCATACACATATTTAGCAGATGTTATTGCGGGTGTAGCGACATTCTTGTGTTCCTACCTCAAACAGTGAAGTAATATCTAACAATTCACAACAATACACACACATTTAAAAGTAAAACAATGGATTTAAGAAGTATATAAATATTAGGATGAGCAATGTCGGGGTCCGGAGTGTATTTATATACACTGCCGGTCAAAAGGTTTTTAGAACACCTACTCATTCAAGGGTTTTACTTTGTTTTTTACTATTTTCTACGTTGTAGAATAATAGTGAATACATCAAAACTATGAAATAACACATATGGAATCATGTAGTAACCAAAAAAAGTGTTAAACAAATCAAAATATATTTTGTATTTGAGATTCTTCAAATAGCCACCCTTTGCCTAGATGACAGCTTTGCACACTCTTGGCATTCTCTCAACCAGCTTCCCTTAGAATACTTTTCCAACAGTCTTGCAGGAGTTCCCACATATGCTGAGCACTTGTTGGATGGTTTTCCTTCACTCTGCGGTCCAACTCATCTCAAACCATCTCAATTTGGTTGAGGTCGGGGGATTGTGGAAGCCAGGTCATCTGATGCAGCACTCCATCACTCTCCTTCTTCATAAAATATCCCTTACACAGCCTGGAGGTGTGTTGGGTCAATGTCCTGTTGAAAAACAAATGATAGTCCAACTAAGCCCAAACCAGATGTGATGGTGTATCATTGCAGAATGCTGTGGTAGCCATGCTGGTGAAGTGTGCCTTGCATTCTAAATAAATCACAGACAGTGTCACCAGCAAAGCACCCCCACAAGATAACACCTCCTCCTCCATGCTTTACGGTGGGAAATACACATACGGAGATCATCCGTTCACCCACACCGCGTCTCACAAAGTCACGTTGCTGCTATTCTTTGTTAATTATTTATGGATAGTCACTTTAACTCTACCTACATTTACATATTACCTAAATTACCTTGACTAACCAGTGCCCCCGCACATTGAGTCTGTACCGGTACCCCCTGTAAATAGCCTCGCTATTGTTGTTTTACTGCTGCTCTTTAATTATTTGTTACTTTTATTTCTTATTTTTTACTTATCTATTTTTCACTTAACGTGTATTTTTCTTAAAACTGCATTGTTGGTTAAGGGCTTGTAAGTAAGCATTTCAGTGTACGGTTGTTGTATTCGGCGCATGTGACAAATAAAATGTTGTATGATTTGAACCAAAAATCTCAAATTTGGACTCCAGACCAAACGGCAAATTTCCACCAGTCTAATGTCCATTGCTCGTGTTTTTTGGCCCAAGCAAGTGCTTTATTTGTAGCAATTTGACCATGAAGGCCTGATTCACACAGTGTGTACATGTGGATGTATTTCAAGGCCTACCTTCAAACGCAGTGCCTCTTTGCTTGACATCATGGGAAAATCAAAAGAAATCAGCCAAGACCTCGGAAAATAATTGTAGACCTCCACAAGTCTGGTTCATCCTTGGGAGCAATTTACAAACGCCTGGAGGTACCATGTTCATCTGTACAAACAATTTTACGGTAGTATAAACACCATGGGACCACGCAGTCATCATACCGCTCTGTCTCCTAGAGATGAACGTACTTGTGTGAAAAGTGCAAATCAATCCCAGAAAAACAGCAAAGGACCTTGTGAAGATGCTGGAGGAAACAGGTAGAAAAGTATCTCTATCCACAGTAAAACAAGTCCTATATCGACATAACTTGAAAGCAAGGATTAAGCCACTGCTCCAAAACCGCCATAAAAAAGCCAGACTATGGTTTGCAACTGTACATGGGGACAAAGATTGTACTTTTTGGAGAAATGGTCTTCTGGTCTGATGAAACAAAAATAGAACTGTTTGGCCATAATGATCACCGTTATGTTTGGAGTAAAAAGGGGGACGCTTGCAAGCCGAAGAACACCATCCCAACTGTGAAGCACGGGGGTGGCTGCATCATGTTGTGGGGGTGCTTTGCTGCAGGAGGGACTGGTGCACTTCACAAAATAGATGGCATCATGAGGGAGGAAAATTATGTGGATATATTGAAGCAACATCTCAAAATATCAGTCACGAAGTTAAAGCTTGGTCGCAAATGGGTCTTCCAAATGGACAATGACCCCAAGCATACTTCCAAAGTTGTGGCAAAATGGCTTAAGGACATCAAAGTCAAGTATTGGAGTGGCCATCACAAAGCCCTGACCTTGATCCTATAGAACATTTGTGGGCATAACTGAAAAAAACTCAGTTACACCAGCTCTGTCAGGAGGAATGGGCCAAAATTCACCCAACTTATTGTGGGAAGCTTGTGGAAGGCTGCCCGAAACGTTTGACCCAAGTTTAACAATTGAAAGGCCAAATACTACCAAATACTAATTGAGTGTATGTTAACTTCTGACCCACTGGGAATGTGATGAAAATAATTAAAGATGAAATAAATCCTTCTCTCTACTATTATTCTGACATTTCACATTCTTAAAATAAAGTGGTGATCCTAACTGACCTAAGACAGGGAATTTTTTTCAGGAGATATGAAAAACTGTGTTTAAATGTATTTTGCTAAGGTGTATGTAAACTTCCGACTTCAACTGTACTAACAAAAGGTTGTGATCATTCTACAGGGGTCCCTGCTGCGTACGCTCAAAATGGTGTGATTAAAACGCTTATTTAGAACGTCCAGTTTTAATTAATGCAACAGTCAGCATTTGAGCTAGCTTACAAAGTTATGTCCTGAATGTGACCAGTTTATTTTTGGATGCAATGTTCAGATATTCATAGAAGTAGCAAAAGCATACACAATCATCCAAACTGGAAAATGTAGGCTACATTAGTCCTAGCGCTAACTGAGGAAAGATTGACACAACACAAGCGGTCATATTTTGATAATCGGCTGACAGAAACCACAAAATGAAATAGCTAATAGCAATAACTATTTATAATTCATCACATCACGGGTGAGCTCAACATTGATCGAAATAATTGAGTAAAACACTTTAAGAAATCAAAAGTAATCCGACAAGGGTAGTTTGCATTTTGCCAACCAAATATAATGAGAGGAGAAAAGATAAGTTTGGTCTATTTGCAGTTTGCATGTTGAAGGGGATGTGTCGTCTACGATCATTTACTTCCTTTCATTCACTTCATGAAGTTTACCCGAAAGATGAGTGAACCATTCCTTCACCTCATTATAATACCTTTGGTCTGACAGATGTTTACGTGACATGCAGAATGCATTGTATAATGTCAACAAACATGGTGCCACACATAGCTGGCATATAGTTTAGCATTAGCTCATTATAATCAGTAGAAGTATTTTACACACGTCGTAGGTGTCCATTACAATCTATGCAATAAACAGAATGCATTATTTGTCACCATTACTTGAAAACGTGAATAAAACTGTAAATACATTATGCTCCATACATACATATCTCATTACTACCTCTGAGGGTTTAGAGCTTGAGGTAGTAACCTCATACAAGTACTTGGGAGTATGGCTAAATGATACACTGTCCGTCTAGAAGCACATGTCAAATCTGCAGGCTAAGGTTAAATCTAGACTTAGTTTCCTCTATCGTAATCACTCCTCTTTCATCCCAGCTGCCAAACTAACTCTGATTCAGATGATTATCCTACACATGCTAGATTATGGAGACATAATTTATAGAGCGGCAGGTAAGGGTGCTCTCGAACACCTAGATGTTATTTACCATTCGGCCATCAGATTTGCTACCAATGGCCGTTATAGGACACATCACTGCACTCTATACTCCTCTGTAAACTGGTCATCTCTGTATTCCCGTCGCAAGACCCACTGGTTGATGGTTGTACATAAAACCCTCTTAGGCCTCACTCCCCTCTATCTGAGATATCTACTGCAGCCCTCATCCTCCACATACAACACCCGTTCTGCCAGTCACATTCTGTTAAAGGTCCCCAAAGCACACACATCCCTGGGTCGCTTGTCTTTACAGTTTGCTGCAGCTAGCGACTGGAATGAACTGCCAAAAAACACTCAAACTGCACAGTTTTATCTCAATCTCTTCATTCAAACACTCAATCATGTATCCTGTATCTTGTATCCTGTGCACATGGCGATTAAACTTTGAAACCGTAAACTTGCTCACTACCAAACATATGTAGATAGATTTTACTATCGCTCTTGTCATAACTTTCTTGCGGCGATCTGAAGGATCAGGTTACATTGGGTCCGCTCTACAGCGTGCTCTCTCTCGTAGAGGGGGAGAGCGGGAAGTTGTCTGTTTTATGGGCGGTCATAAAATACGCTGCCTCTACGCTCTGTAGTGTTCGAGAATGGAATGTAAACTGTGGAACACAGAGAGACACTTGGACATCAAAAGTTGGAATAATTAAACAATATTTCTATTTTTGAGAATGTGGGAGTGGTCTGTGGCCACTTAAGGGACAGTCATGATGAGTGTGTTTCATTTGGTGATCTCATGAAGGACAGGAAACACACAACTGTATCTCTTAAAGTTTACATTTCCCAGCTGTCAAGTTTACATTTAAATATTGTGAAACGTATGTGATTAAACATGAAATTATTTGTGAAAAGATGTAATGTGACGTTAACCTTCTAAATGAGAGTATGGGTTTTCATATGAAGTTTAACTAGTCAGGGCCACACCCCCGTGAGCCCAGACATCACATTAGGCGTCATAGAACAGCCTTTTCTTCCACAGAGTATAAAACCCATTTCCTACAAAGTGTATATTAAGTAAGAGAATGCCGGGACAGAGTCCCCACGTTGGAATGGCTATAGATCATTAGACCAGAAAATATGGAGCTGACGCGACATGTTGAAATGGGCACTGAGACCATACAGCTGTAGTTTTGGCTACACAGCTTGAAATTGTTAAACTCTAGATTCGATCACTACAGAATAAATGCAAATCCTAGATGTATAAGTACAAGTCTGCAGCTGGAAATTACGTAAGTCTAGTACGAGAATATTGACAAGCGCATCTATTCTATGCAACAACCATCTGTACGCCTGACGTATCCATTACAACAGACACTATCCAGTGCTGCTGCGAAAGCGACAACTACGAAAGATATTATGATTTCTGGGTAGGTTAACCAGAGACTCTCTGATGAACTGACTCTCCAGCAGATGGACCGGTGATTCCAACAGAGAAGACAACAACAACATACAGGCTTAAATATATACATTGCAATTATTCTTGAATGAGCGGCCATTCATGTGCAAAGGATTAGCATTTCAATGACTATAATTATCAATTGTGTGTAGTGAATCCATTTTGTCTCTCCCGCTCTTTTCCTGTCCCACCCGTTTCTATTGTCTACCAAGCCATCATACCGGTTTAGCCCACTAGGGACTTATCAATGCATCGTGTTAGTAACCAGTATCTACTGTTTGTTTGTTATGTATTTCTGTGATTATTTAGTTAGTTGGTAAATAAATAATTAAGCCAATTCCTATATCGCTGATTCATGATTTAGGCTAGGGTTTGTGCAGATATGCAAGGGTTTGTGACGTTCAGTAATGAGAACTGATGAGGTAATAATAATACATGAATGAGAATGACTAATCGATAAGATATGAAAATATCTGAAGAGTTGACTCGGGAAATAGAGACTTTGTAAACATTTTCCCAACTTCCTAGTTAATTAAAGTATACATGATTCATTTAATCACGTAATAATAATTACACAGATAATACATTTTATAAAATAAAAAGTCTTCACATTTAATGATAGTCACAGACACGACACTCTCAATTGCTTAAATCGCCGAACACAACAGGCGCTTATTAGAGACAGGTTTCTATTTGAGCCAGACATCTATTTCCTTAATGCACACAGTTTTTGCTTATTAGCATAGTTAATTATTTAATTCCAGCATTTACTTCCAACATTTTTTTTTTTTTAATTATTTTCCTGTTCTAATGTGTTATCATTTACACACTTTGACACGTTTATTTTATCTTAGTATGCCTCTATTTCTAAAAAAGTCCTTGACATAATAATTATTCTCCTCTTTGACTGTGCATTTTTTCAGCAGTTCTTACTTTCACCACTAGAAGGGGATGTACCCGAAATTGTTGACTGTTTTTGTGTTTGCAAGTTAGCTAGCAGTTCTCAGCTGTTTGCAGCCAATGGCTAGCAGTTTCTTACTGGCAATAAAAACAAATGATTGCCATAATGTTTGAGTAATTAATGTAACAAATCAAACATTAAAGCTTGTAAAGAATTCATGCTAACCTTCGTAAACAATTAATTTAGACCCGGTATTTATTTGAAACCGCCGTTTATTTGCTGAAATGTGTGCTGATGCCCGACTATTAAAAGGGATAGGTGACTATCTAAGTCTGCGTTTTAATTGAAGTTGTATGGTAATTCAGGGACCTCAGTCCACCGTGACCACATTAAGATTCAAATGAGCTCTTTATCCACCTGCACCTGCAGCCTCACCCAGCATCATTATACATCCATACATTAACTCCTTATACTGAATATCCTCCCTCCCAGTCCCAGTGCCTTAAAATGGGTGTTGTCAGCTGTCAGGGAGCGATGTACACATCCAGAGAGTGAGCCTGACAGAGGGAGCCCAGAGCCATGGGAGGAGTGACATACACAGAGGAACCAGGGACCCCAGCACCAGCACTGACAACTGATTTGTAGCGCAGTGGAGAGAGTGAGGGGTGAACGAAGGGACTCGACACATTTAGGAGGAGAGTGAAAGGAAGAATATTAGTGGATAGAGAGAAGGAAGAAAGGGAAGGTAAAGACGCTGAACCAGCTCAATCAGGAAAGGGATGGAATGAAGAAATATTTGGAACTGAGAGAAGACTGGAAGTGACAGATGAAGACCATAGAGGAAAGAGAGAGATTGAGGGCAGAGAGAGAAAAGAGACAGAAGGTGAAATCAAGGGCATCTCTCTTCTCTTATCCCCAGAGCTGTGTAGCACTGCCTATCTACCTAAATGCAATCACCAAGAAAGAGGGAGTTGGGCGCTGTGGGGGAAGAAAAGCAGTTAGCAGAAAAAAAGAGAGAGAGCAGGTGGTGTGGGGAGATGAATGAAGCAGGGGGAAAATTTAAGAAAAGGAAAAGAGAGAGTGGTGTCTATACCTCTCCCTCTCTCGTTCTCTCTCTCTACGTATGTTTGGCTGAGTGTAGATTAGGTACAGTGGTTCCTCCTTTAAAAGTTGCGGCACACCGCAGCATTCTGTGGCACGTCATTTAATTCAGCCATTTTTTCTGTTACTGCAAGTTATTGCTAGTTTGACCACCAGAGGGCATCTTTGAGAAGAATTTGATAGTTTTCCGTATTGGCATTACCTGAGAATTTCAAACCTTTTTTGTGATAACATAGTATATGGGATTGATTTTCATTTGATTAATATTATGGTGTTTCTATTCAGAGAAAAATGAAAAACGAAACCCTCAGGGTTTCTATGGCGCTGTACAACGTGACGGTCGGGATTGGAGGATTGGAGGATTCTAAATTGTTTGCCTTCATTAGACAACTTTGTTCCAATACTTCTGTAAATCAGTGATATTTATTCCCATAGTAATTCGTTATGGATCCATAACTAAATCAACATCTGCATTTTGAAAGAGTATTTTTTTATAATTATTTTATTAACAAATGTGTTTATTTATTTATTAGGCTACTGTGCAGTCTACAATACATACTGTAGTAAACATGGGAAAGTGCCTAATTCCTAAATTAAGGGAGAGCAGGCCTTGTCTGTACACGGGAGACCGGGGTTCAAATCCCCATTGGGGAGGAAGGAGTAGGCTGTCCTTGTAAATAAGAATTTGTTCTTAACTGATTCCATATGTGTTATTTCATAGTTGTAATGTCTTCACTATTATTCTACGATGTAGAAAATAGTAAAAATAAAGAAAAATCCTGGAATGAGTAGGTGTGTCCAAACTTTTGACTGGTACTTGCTAAATTAATTAGATTAATATTATGGTGTTTCTATTCCATGAAAAAGGAAAAACCCTCTGGGTATCTGTTAGAATGGAACGGAAAATATGTCGCTGTACAACGTGACGGTAGGCAGTACAGTACTGAGCTATTTAGCTAAAGAATCCCTGTGTTGTGCAGAGAACCCCGACGGGGAGGAAGGAGTATGCTGTCGTTGTTCTTAACTGATTCCATATGTGTTATTTCATCGTTGTGATGTTTTCACAACATAGTTGTGATGTCTACGACAAAATGCGGGGCAAGTGGGAGCCCAGGGTTCAAATTCCCGTTCATTTTCATTTAACCTAGAGTGAGTGAGATAAAGGCTATTCTTGAACAAGGGGTGAGACATTCTCACTAATTTGTAAATAAAGCCAGTACAACGTGACAGTTGGGAGTAGGCTACAGGATTGGAGGAACCACAATTGTTTGCCTTCATTAGACATTACTCAACACTAGTGAGACTCATTTTGCCTATGGTAGGCCTACAGTATATCGAACAATTTTATTTTTCAATGACGTGACTCTATTACATTAAGAGGATTGGAGGACTCTGAATTAATATCTAAAGGGCATTTTCCGTTAGATATTCTCACAGATCCACAGGGGCTTTTATATAATTCTAAATGTATTAATAATAATAATCACTTTGTTTAAAAAGTAACAATATTTTATATTTTGGAGATTTCGTTTTCATTTAACCTAGAGTGAGCGAGAAAAAGGCAAAAAAGTAGACATCACTTGCTTATATTCAGTCAACACATATCTCAAGAATAGCATGGCATATTTCATAAAGTTCTTTGTTATGGTTCCATAACTAAATAAACATTAGCATTTTGAAAGAGTATTTTTAGCATTATATCATTAACAAAAGCTGCTGAAGAAATACAGTACTGTACAGTATATGCTTTTACATATGGATAATAAAGCATTTAAAGCATTTTGAAGATACAAGCCACCTGATTTGTTTATTAGGCTACTGTGAAGTCTGACAAGTAAACATAGCATACAGTACATACTGTAGTAAACATGGGAAAGTGCCTAATTCCTTACAAAAGGGAGAGCATGCCATGTCCAGACTTTCTCGGCGACCTCAAGTACTCATTAACTCTGTCTTTAATGCTTTTTCGGGTTGCATCAGTCATGGACGGAAACTTCTGAGACACAGTATTAATGATGAACACCCGCGGGTTCACTGGTAAGCCACATTTGCATCGGGATCCATCCCAGTTTGTATTCTGTGCCCACTCGTGGTATCTCTCTTTGGTTACACATCCTTGGAATAGCAGAACAGCATAATGGTCCAGGCGGCCCTTGCTGTGCCTGGTGAGTTGGTCAAGTTCTGTTGTCAGAAGAGGAATGGAAATGTCAGGGTGAACCAACGACCTAATGAACCCACCAGGTATGTTGACTCTGCCTGACGGAGGTGGAGTTCCAGAGCTCACAGGTGTGCCTGGCATGGATTGTCACTCCATCTCGTTCCTTGCAAATAGCCTGGATTGTTACTCCCATCTCATTCCTCGCTCTCTTCCACCGTCATTCAGCACGCTTGTGTGCGTGGTGGCTGGATGTACTGTTTTTTATTCTGTATATATGAATTACAAAATCATGTTTCTAGTCTATTGCATAGTTATAATGTGTAATCATTGATGTCCCAGGAGCAGGGAAACACTGTTGAAGTGTATAATTGTAATACATAAATGCAGACACAGCATCATTCACAGAAGGGAGTTTGATACACCTGGTATTGGATATGACCGAAAAAAAACTTGCAAAATAGCGATTTTGGTAAATTAACTTTATGACAAAAAAATATGCACAGTCATTTGTCTCTACATTAACTAACATATTCCTCTCAATTGTCATTTTTTTGCTTGACTCATTATGACGTTATAACTACTTACATTTGCTTCCCCGTAATGTTTTGTCAGCCATCTTTGATGAAGAAAGTCACCAGGGAGGAGTGGCTCACGTCAAATTCGTCACTCGATATGATTGGTCATATAAAAATCGTGGGACCCAAATGCATAATGAGTGCTCTATCTCCCCCTTGTGGTGGTCTGGAGCAATGAAGCCGTGATGCTGGGTACCACTGTAGATGAAGGAGGAACCACTGTAGATGTTATCAGAGGGCTAAAGGAAGATAAACTATACCCCCTCACTCTGCACAGATAGCTGCACAGATAAGGAACTCTAACAGAGATACAGCACCTGCTACTTCTGCTGTTGTCCCTGCAATCCAGAGAAACAGATAGACTCACACAAACCCAGAGACCCTGTTCAAATATGCATATGTCAAATGCATCCTCCCCTCCACCGAAATCTCGAAGGGATGAAGAAATATGTTGTTTAGAAATATTTGAATAAGACCAAATGCAATTAATTCCTGTAAAATATGATGTTTAGAAAGATTTGCCTTTAGTCCGAGTGTTTGGGTTTGCACACCTTACCTGTTTGAGTATACAATAGAACATGTGATCATGCTAAAGATCTGTCTATGTGCATTGCATCCTGTGCTGTGTAGTGTGTATCAGTAGAGCTCAACACTGCTTGGCAGAGCTGTTTTTGGCTCTTCACGCTGTTGAAAAATGTGCCCTGACACCGGCTGCTGTGCTGCTTCTCTGTGCTGTCACGCCCATGGTTAACATGATCTGACAGCCACCACACCCCCTGCTCTGCTCTGCCACAGAGCAGCATGGCTCTCTACTGAATCCACCTGTTTGCTAAATGTCTTTCATTTGTCTGTTTTCATCACTGAACAGAATAGAACATGACTTCCTATTCACTTGGAAATGAATTGGCCCATGCGTCAAGGGAAACTATATTGCTCTGCAAAGTGGGTGTTTAGCAGGAGGTAAACACCTCACCCAGAACACACACACAGACACACACACACACCGCAAAAACATACACAAACAGTATACCAACTGTACTGTATAAAGTTTCAGCTTCTGTTCAGCTTTCATGTGAAGGGAGAAGGGTCATGGTGAGTGTGGAGTGTAGGATACAGTGTCGGAGTAGGTATTAAGAGAGGGAGTGTTTAGGGAATAAGAGATCAGAAGCACTTAGGGATGTGAGTTCTACCTCCAGCAGAACTCTCAGGGAGGAGGACACAGGAGGCTTGAGGGACATGTTGGGACAAATCCATTCTTCCTCCGTCTGGGTTGGATTTAGTTTTTATTTACCACCAAGACCGAGAGTCCTAGGTGAAGGTCCCCTGTGTGTGTGTGGTGCCCTCGGAGAACACTGTCTACTGTGGGAGTCCTTCACATCAAATACTCTCAGTACTGCTTAGGTTACAGCAGTGGACCTCTCGCTCTCCAGTCTGAGAGCTCTTGTGTGACTCTGTTCATCCCTACTTAATTGTGTTTATTAGTCTCCAAGCCCCTCAGGCCGTCCCTTAGCTTTGTGGAAGTTATTTCCTGCCTTCTAATAGGTGACGAGAGAGACGGAGAGACAGAGAGGGAAATGGGGAGATAGAGAGATTGGTAGAGAGACAGATGGAAATATAGAGAGACAGACAGGGAAATGGAGAGAGGGGAATAGAAAGCAAGAGAGAGACGGAGAGGGAAATGGAAAAAGAGGGAGACAGACCGAGATGGAAATGGATAGAGTGCGAGACGTTTAAATCCCAGTCCATCTGGTTTGAGATTTTTTTTTTGTTGCCCTTCTTCCTCTCTCAGCAATTTCTCAAGGCTGTTGTCTGAGAGCAGTCGTGTGCTATTGGCAGCGCAGCATCGATTTTCCTCTTGTTATTCTCATTCTGTTCATAAAATGTCAGTTGGTTCAGTATTATAGAAGGTCAATTTCACCCGCTGCCTTTGACCAATGGGTTAGCGCTTAGCGTTAGCTTAGCCGTCTACCCAGGCTTTTCTTTGGAGCAGATGGAGTCAAAGTTAACCAATTAGAGCAAATTGCGGCTATAGAACATTAGCCTCTAGGCGGATGACAATGGTTGTGAATGAATTTGACATTTCCTGACGCTAATTGTGACTAGCATAATGATGATGATGGTTAATACGGGCCCTACTTTTATTGCAGTCTCAGTCAGTGGTGTAAAGTACTTAAGTAAAACTACTTTAAAGTACTACTTAAGTCATTTTTTGGGGTACCTGTACTTTACGTTGCTATTTATATTTTTGACAATTTTTGCTTTTACTTCACTACATTCCTAAAGAAAATAATGTACTTTCTACTCCATACATTCCCTCACACCCAAAAGTACTCGTTACATCTTTGAATGCTTAGCAGGACACACACTTATCAAGAGAACATCCCTAGTCATCCCTACTGCCTCTGATCTGGCAGACTGAGTAAACAAACATGCTTAGTTTGTAAATTCCCGCTGTAGATTGCACACGAAACCTGTTGCATATCTCTCTCTCTCTCAGTTCAAATTGCTTTGTTGGTATGACGTGACAATGCACATATTGACAAAGCTTACTTTGGAAATAAAGTTATACAAAGTTATACATTTAAAATAAGAATTATCAAGACTGTCAATGGGACAATTTTACATTTTTACATTTAAGTCATTTAGTAACAATCAGTAACAACAATAATCAAGAGTAGAAATAACCATACAATGGATAATAACAATGGCGTAGAAGATATCTGCAGGTTGGTTGGTCTGTCAGACACTGTCTCTCATCTTATGGCAGGCAGCATTGTAGTGCGCTGCCAATCCACAGCTCTCTGTGTCCTCCCCCAACAGGACAGGTAGCATATTATCATCAGAGAGGTCTTTTTTAGTTTAATTTGATTGATTGGATGTTCTGGTCCTGAGGCTTCAGTGGGTTAGTAGAACAAGTTTATGAACTCAGCCCCAGGACCAGCTGGATGAGGGGATTTTTTTTTCTCAGCCATTGCAGGGCTTGGTTATGATATGAAAGGGGGTCACTGTATTTGAAATGTACTGTAATTGCTCTGTTTTACATTTTTATTATTAGTGGATATTGGCCAATTCTGCCATGCATAAATTGTTTGTAGTTTTCCTCCTGGACATGTAGGAGAATATTATAGAACTCTGCATGGAGGATTTCAATGGGGTGTTTGTCCCATTGGACGAAATCTTGTTTTGCAAGTGGACCCTATACCTCGCTGCAATGAAGTGCAATGTGTTTAATGACACATTAAATTGGTTTTCTCCAAATTTGAATAGGTATTTCCTATTTGCAGTACAGTATTTTGTACCAATTGAGAACTTGTCTAATTCCCTGAGATCTGGATCTTCTCTGGAAAATCATTTATTTTGGGCTTTTTGGGGTTTACTGCCAGGGCCCAGGTTTGGCAGTACTGCTCTAGCAGGTCCAGGCTCTGCTGTAAGCCATATGCTGTGGGTGACAGCAGGCACGGGTCATCTGCATAGAGAAAGCATTTAACCTCTAAATTGTGGAGAATAACAACAGTGACTGAGTATGTTTTCTAGTATAGTGGTCAATTCGTTGATGTAAATATTGAAGAGCACAGGGCTGAGATTGCAACCCTGGCAAGCATACATTTGTCTTATTTTGGTGGACATGTTTATCTATTAGGGTGTTTAGTGTGTAAATATGATCGGTCGTGCGATGTTTTGGTATAAATCCATTTGGGCTTATTAAGGAAGTTTAGAACACGTACATTTATAATACTACAGAAAATCTTCCTCAGCTTACTGTTCACAAATACAATGCATTCGGAAAATATTCGTACCCCTTTGCTTTCCCCACATACCTCATCAATCTACACACAATACCCCATAATGGCAAAGCAAAAACAGGTTTTAAGACATTTTTGCTGCAGCTCCTCTCTAGGTGTCTCTACAATGCTACAGCACCCTCTTGATGACAGGCAGCTCCTTTGCCATCTCCTCCTTTACCTGCACTAGCTCTCTCCTCATCATCGCTGTGGTAAGGCTCTCTCTCAGCTGGGTCCTGCACTCGTTGACCTGGTCCTTGGCTTGCAATGTCTCACAAGTTAACCAAAGTAGAAGCTATCAATGAGTAGGCTAAGCTATTCTACACGCAACAGACTGAAGACTGAACACACACGTGCATCTTTCACAGCAAAGAAAAAAGAGCAGGCGAGCCAGCGATGGAGCGAAAGGACGGGCAGACAGACAGACAGATGGAACCGTGTGCATAGGCTAAATCTTGATCATCTGTATCTCGCAATGTCTTGTCTTGCAATGCCTCGTAAATTCATCAAAAGTGTATTAAAGTATAGATACAGGGCATTCTGAAAGTATTCAGACCCCTTGACTTTTTCTCATATCTACACAAAATACCCGAAAAAGACAAAACTGTTTTTTTTTTTTTATGTCTGAAGCATTGAAGGTCCCAAGAACACAGTGGCCTCCATCAGTCGTGAAATTGAAGACGTTTAGAACCACCAATACTCTTCCTAGAGCTGCCCGCCCGACCAAAGTGAGCAATTGGGGGAAAAGGGCCTTGGTTAGGGAGATGACCAAGAACCCAATGGTCACTCTGACAGCGCTCCAGAGTTCCTCTGTGTAGATTGGAGAACCTTCCAGAAGGCCTTTATGGTAGATTGGCCAGACGTAAGCCACTCCTCAGTAGAAGGCACATGTAGAAGGCACATGACAGCCCTGCTTAGAGTTTGCCAAAAGGCACCTAAAGACTCTCAGACGATGAGAAACAAGATGCTCTGGTCTGATCAAACCAAGATTGAACTCTGGCCTGAATGCCAAGCGTCACATCTGGAGGAAAACTGGCACAATCCCTACGGTGAAGCATGGTGTTGGCAGCTTCATGCAGTGGGGATGTTTTTCAGTGGCAGGGACTCGGAGACCAGTCAGGATCAAGGGAAAGATGAACGGAGCAAAGTACAGAGAGATCCTTGATGAAAACCTGCTCCAGAGCACCTCAGACTGGGGCGAATATTCACCTTCCAACAGGACAACGACTCTAAACACACAGCCAAGACAATGCAAGAGTGGCTTCGGGAAAAGTCTCTGAATGTCCTTGAGTGGCCCAGCCAGAGCCCGGACTTGAACCCGGTCAAACATCTCTGGAGAGACCTGAAAATAGCTGTGCAGCGACGCTCGCCATCCAAGCTGACAGAGCTTGAGAGGATCTGCAGAGAAGAATGGGAGAACTCCACAAATACAGGTGTGCCAAGCTTGTAGTGTCATACCCAAGAAGAATCTATGCAGTAATCGCTGCCAAAGGTGCTTCAACAAAGAACTGAGTAAAGGGTCTGAATACTTATGTAAAGGTGATATTTCAGTTTTTTTATATATAAATTAGCAAACATTTGTAAAAACCTGTTTTTGCTTTGTCATTATGGGGTATTGTGTGCAGATTGATGACGGGGAAAACAATTTGATACATTACAGCCTTATTCTAAAATGTAACAAAGTGGAAAAAGTCAATGGGTTTGAATAGATCCAACCATTTCAGGCGGATGAATTACCTGAACCATGAAAAAAAGTCACCACCGGGCTGTGGAAACATGAAATACCTGTACAATTTTATAAATGCCTACAGACAATTCGTTCGTTCGACATGGTGGGATCTTTTTGTGTCATTAAAATTAATTATGGAGAAATGGCAGTGGAAACTCCTTTATGCGCAAATATTAATATAATAACCATCATATCAAAGTAAACTTGGAGTCATGCAATGATATACTACATGACTAAAAGTATGTGGACATCTGTTCGTCGAACATCTCATTGGGGAGTTGGTGCAGGGCTCTGTGCAGGCCAGTGAAGTATTTTAGTTTTTTTACCTTTACTTAGCTAGGCAAGTCAGTTAAGAATAAATTCGTATTTACAATGCCCGGCCAAACCCTAACCCAGACGATGCTGGGCCAATTGTGCGTTGCCCTACACCGATCTTGTGCGTTGCCCTACATCTTCCACACCGATCTCGACAAGCTATTTCTGTATCAACCTCGCTTTGTGCACAGGGATATTGTCTTGCGGAAACAGGATAGGACCTCCCCTAAACTGTTGCCACAAAGTTGGAAGCACAGAATCATATAGAATGTCATACTATGCTGTAGCATTACGATTTCCCTTCACTGGAACTAAGGGGGCTAGCCTGACCAATGACAAACAGCCCCAGACCATTATTCCTCCTCACCATGTGCTACAGATGAATTAAATGATGATGAACTTCACAGGATGGTGAATGTGCAAGGTGATGAACTTGATGCTCGTTTCCAATCAATATTAAAGGTCTTATTCTAGTGACAAGATGATTGATGCATGGCTGGCGTTTGATATACAAATAATATCGCTCTTACTCATAATAATCTCAATGTTGATAGCCTACCACCACTGTATGTGCGAGCTGTTGGCTAGAGCGCATGTGCTAAGACCATAGTTATGAGTTTGAAGGTAGGCCTTGAAATACATCCACAGGTACACCTCCAATTGACTCAAATTATGTCAATTAGCCTATCAGAAGCTTCTAAAGCTATGACATAATTTTTGGGAATTTTCCAAGCTGTTTAAATGCACAGTCAACTTAGTGTACGTAAACTTTTGACCCACTAGATTTGTGATACAGGGAATTATAAGTGAAATAATCTGTAAACAATTGTTGGAAAAATTACTTGTGTCATGCACAAAGTAGAGGTCCTAACCGACTTGCCAAAACTATAGTTAACAAGAAATTTGTGGAGTGTTTGAAAAACGAGTTTTTATGACTCCAACCTAAGTGTACGTAAACTTCCGACTTCAACTGCATATAGCACATTTCAGACATGGTATGGAACGCAATGTGCTTTACAGGGAAAAAAACGAATAAAAAACAATTCAAATAAAAGCTGAAATATGTACTTCACCACAAACATAAGATATAAAGCAAAATAATGACACAAACTGTACAACTAAAAAGCACTCATCAGGCCAGGTAGTCCAGAGGCATGGTCCCAGGGCTCAGGTCCTACGGGAGGGGAGGGAGAGGTGAGAGAATTAAGGGGAGCGTACTTCAATTCAAACAGGACACCAGATAAGACAGGATAAATACTCCAGATATAACAGACTGACCCTATCCCCCCGACACAAACTATTGCTGCATAAATACTGGAGGCTGAGACAGGAGGGGTCGGGAGACACTGTGGCCCCGTCCGACGATACCCCCAGACAGGGCCAACCAGGCAGGATATAACCCCACCCACTTTGCCAAAGCACAGCCCCCACACCATTAGAGGGATATCTTCAAACCACCAACTTACTACCCTGAGACAAGGCTGAGGATAGCTCATGAAGATCTCCCCGACGGAACGAACCCGAGGGGGGCGCCAACCCTGACAGGAAGATCACGTCAGTGATCATGTCAACCCCCTCAAGTGACGCACCCTTCCTAGGGACGGCATGGAAGAGCACCAGTAAGCCAGTGACTCAGCCCCAGTAATAAGGTTAGAGGCAGAGAATCCCGGTAGAGAGAGGAGACCCGGCCAGGTAGAGACAGCAAGGGCAGTTCGTCGCCCCAGTGCCTTTCCGTTCACCTTCACACCCCTGGGCCAGACTACACTCAATCATAGGACCTACTGAAGAGATGGGTCTTCAATCAAGACTTAAAGGTCGAGACCGAGTCTGCGTCTCACATGGATAGGCAGACCATTCCATAAAAATGTAGCTCTATATGAGAAAGCCCTGCCTCCAGCTGTCAATAAGGAGGCCTGCGTTTTGTGACCGTAGCGTACGTGTAGGTATGTACGGCAGGACCAAATCGCAGAGGTAGGTAGGAGCAAGCCCATGTATTGCTTTGTAGGTTAGCAGTAAAACCTTGAAATCACCCCTAGCCTTTGTAGGCTACAGTCATAGCTATGTCTTCCAATGGTGATTCTGTTTTCAGCATCCAAAGATTATCTAATTTGAATACACGCTTGGAGGTGAGGATGACAGCAGTGGTGTAGTCTACAGCGATACGGATATCACTTATTATTGATTTCTACATAGCTCATTGATGTGAATCACGCTGCTGCTCTCTCATTTAGCTGTTTGCGCCTTACGGATTGTGGTTGCTGTGGATGGCGGTTCACAAATCTAAATGTGTATTTGAACCCAATAATGGTTGAATTGAAGAAGTTTAAGCTGCTATCAAATCATTGTTTTTGAAACCAGTGGACACTATGCGCTCTGCATAGTGCGAATCCCAGCCTATGGAATAAAGGTGGAGCTTTTAATGCTCAATCTAATTCATACTGATAAAAAACAAATCCATAGGCCTAATCGACACATGCAAAAAAAAAATTACTTAATGGGGCTATCTGTAGTTGCTATATTTATGGACTATATATACAGTACCAGTCAAAAGTGTGGACACACCTACTAATTCAAGGGTTTTTCTTTGTTTCTACTATTTTCTACTTTGTAGAATAATAGTGAAGACATCAAAACTATGAAATAACACATATGGAGAAAAAAAAGTGTTAAACAAATCAAAATAGATTTTAGATTCTTCAAAGTAGCCACACTTTGCCTTGATGACAGCTTTGCACACTCTTAGCATTCCCTCAACCAGCTTCATGAGGTAGTCACCTGGAATGCATTTCAATTAACAGGTGTGCCTTCTTACAGTTTTTCTCAATTGCTAAAACACTAAAACCCATTGGCTGAACAAAGTTCTCAGTTGCCTGGACACATTTAGCTAATTATGCAGTCTGTTGTCAATACCTTAAACCATTTCACATGGTAAAACACAATTTGCAGATCTCACTTAGACTTTTCAGCAAAACTCTAAACACATTCTCATTCTCAAAACACATTCTGCACTCTAATGCACATGTCATCCATACTGGTAAACACAAGTGGCAACAATCAAATACAAATAGAGAACACATGTCATTGATTGAACACAACCACTCAAAATGTATTTAACCTGTTTCAAATGATGCGACACAACCAATATAAGCCAGTTCAGAGAGCAAACAGGTTGTTGAAGGTGGGAAGGAGAAAGTCTGAGAATGGATAGAAAAAACATTGTGAGAGGACGAGGACGTATGCGAGGTGGGCGACGAAGAGGAAGAGGGCAAGAAAGAGGAAGAGGAGGACGAAGAGGAAGACAAAGAGTGGAAATATCTGATGAAATTCGAGCAACAGTTATAGACCATGTTCTTGTCCATGGACTGACAATAAGGGAAGCAGGACTTAGAGTGCAACCCAATTTGAGACGATTTTGTGTCCACCATAGTAAGGA
Organism: Salvelinus alpinus; assembly: GCF_045679555.1. Taxonomy (NCBI): domain Eukaryota; kingdom Metazoa; phylum Chordata; class Actinopteri; order Salmoniformes; family Salmonidae; genus Salvelinus; species Salvelinus alpinus. The sequence continues at coordinate 47,355,015 of NC_092112.1, forward strand.
CATTCAGAGAAGAGAACAGGTACAGTATACTACTGTATTTTTGTAATTGAAAATTTACTGTACTACACTATATGCAGCTGTTTCAATAGACATTTGTAAAATTAATCACTGTATGTATTGTACTGCATGAATATGTTTTGTAACTGCACAACTTACTTTTGTAGAATTGCAAGGCTGCCACATGCAGGTGGAAGGACAGCTATATTCACTCGGGAGCAAGAGGCCGTTATAATTGGCATGGTCCTTCAAGATAATGCAATAAGACTCAGAGAAATCCAGGAACGAGTGATACAAGACAACACACATTTCCAGGGAATCGACAGTGTGAGCATTTCCACAATTGACCGTGTCCTCCATCGTAACAGGATGCGAATGAAACAAGTATACAGAGTACCTTTTGAGCGCAACTCACCAAGGGTGAAAGAACTGCGAGCTCAGTATGTGCACGTAAGTGTACATTCAGAAACATTTACTGTAATCCAGATTGTCTACAGTACTAACACATACTATGTGAATGACATTACTCTTCAGTACATACAATGTATGTGAATCAGAAGCCTAATTGTACTCTACAGTATAGCACTGTCTCTGTACAACTTACAAAATCCTACATACAGTATATTGTATTTCTACACAGACAATATTTGACTTGGAGGCCTTGGACAGACCCCATGAGTTCATCTTTGTCGATGAAGCAGGCTTCAATCTAACAAAGAGGAGAAGGAGAGGCCGAAACATGATTGGACAGCGGGCCATTGTTGAAGTCCCTGGTCAACGAGGTGGCAATGTCACAATCTGTGCTGCTATCAGCAACCATGGTGTTCTACATCACCATGTTACACTCGGGCCATATAACACCCAGCACCTTCTAAGATTTATTGCCAATCTAAGAGATATTTTATTTGAGCAGTAGGTTCAAGAGCAGCAGGGTCAAGACCTAAATGAGAATCCCATTCCCACCTATGTGATAGTGTGGGACAATGTCAGTTTCCACCGAGCTGCTCATGTAAGGGAATGGTTTAACATCAATGGGCAGTTTATGAACTTGTACCTCCCAACATACTCGCCTTTCCTGAATCCGATTGAGGAGTTTTTTTCCTCTTGGAGATGGAAAGTGTATGATAGACAACCCTACACCAGAGTAAATCTGCTGCAATCCATGGATTTAGCCTGTGGTGATATAGGTGAGGAATCATGTCAGGGATGGATACGGCACACAAGAGGCTTCTTCCCCCGTTGCCTCAGGAGGGACAATATTACTTGTGATGTCGACGAAGTGCTCTGGCCTGACCCAGCCCAAAGACAAGAAGAAGCACATTGATCACATATTTACTCCTTTGATTTGTGTCCCTTTTAGTATTGTATACTGTAGTACAGTGCATTGTAGGCTGTATACTGTACAATGGACAAATTGTATGGCCCTGAACATTGTGCTTTCCATTTATTAACAGTACTGACTGCTCAATAGATTTTGACTGGTTGCAGGTTCATATCAACAAAGAACAAGATTTACAGTATCACAGAGACAAAGGACAAGTTTGTAAGATGCAGGGTACAGTACTGTAAAAATAGGGGTACAAGGAGGAGGAAGAACAAAAAACTAAATTGCAAAGAGCAAAGCAGAGTAGTAATTTCTGATCAATTTTGAGCTACTATGATAGAACATGTTTTCGTTCATCAAAAGACAATGACGGAAAAATATTCATATTTTTTAGATTAAAAATGTACTTCTCCCTGAGAATTGTATGTTTTGAACAATGTGTTTTCTATTTTTCGGTGTATTGTTTACTGACTGCTTGAGAGTGTATATCATTTTGATCACTTTGTTTATGATTTGAGAGCAGTGTTTGATTTTGAACACAGGTAAAACTCTTTTGAGGCGAATGTTTCATTTTGCGAGAGGAGTCAGAGGTTATGTAAATAGTGCTTGAAGATGAGGTTTTGTGTTTAATGTTTTCAGGAAATGGAGAAAGGTTTCAGAAATTGTGTTTTAGCAATTGAGAAAAACTGTAAATTAATTTGTGACATTTCTTCTTAATGCGTTTGAGCCAATCAGTTGTGTTGTGACAAGGTTGGGGTGTGTATACAGAAGATTATCTATTTGATAAAAGTCAATATTATGGCAAGAACAGCTCGAATAAGAAATAGAGAAACGACAGGCCATCATTACTTTAAGACAAAATTTCAAAAACATGGTTAAACAATAAATGTGATATCATGGATGGTCAGTCCTTGCATCCATAGCTTTGTCTATTCATCTGAGAGCGGCTACATTTCTCCAGACCCATCCCTCAGCTTTTTACCAAAACAGAGGCTTGGCGACCGTTTTGTTATTGTTTCGTCTGTGGATTTGCCCTTTAAAGAGCTGAATATTATCAAGATATCAAAATGTCACCAACAAAAAGGTTAACAATTGGCCTATAGCAAATGCAGCATATTGCATAGATTTTTCACATGTAAATAGCACTTTTCAGTAGTGCTCAAAGCATGCCATTCCATGAGCACAGAATTACATATTTTTTTGAACTCGAATCAATTAACCCAATCAGTCCTCCATGACAATAAAATCATAAACAACAGAGTAGGGCTGGCTAATAAGTCCTTCGTTTTGGGGTTATGTTCAGGTAAAACAATTTGGCTAATCTATACTTCCATATTTCCAAGTCCTATTCAAGGGGTGTAACATTTATTGGAATGACTGGAATTCCCTACTCTCAACTAAAAAGCATTCTAATGAAAAGCAAAGCTAAAAAGGTGTTTCAGATCTCTTTTAAATATGCCCCCCCTCAGGTTCCCTGGCAGGCTATTCCAGAGGCTGGGGGCATTATAACTAAAGTCTGCCTCTCCATGCCTCTTGGTCATAGGCCTTTGGGATAGTTAAAATGCCAGTGCTAGAGGACCTGAGGGACATACTGGGTACATAACTTAAAAGCATGTCTGACATGTATTGAGGTGCACAGTCGTGGATTGATTTAAAAACCAATAGTAGAATCTTAAAATGTATTCTAAAACTCACAGGCAGCCAGTGCAGAGACCTTAAAACCGGTGTAATGTGTAACTAACTAACTAAGGTGTAGCTAACTAACGTTAGCTAGCCACCGTTACAGACACTCACATAGTTAGCTAGCCAAACGTCAACAAAAACTGTAAATGTAGTTATATTCCGCGACAACAAGCTAGCGTCACGAGCATGCTCGTTAGTCCTATCCATGGGTAGGGGATGGGTATCCATCTGCAAAAGTGAAGTTCTGTTCTGGTAGCTAGCTAGCTACCTTAGCAGTTGTGCTAGCTAACATGCCACTGAACCGTGACACTAGCATATTGACATGCATATTGGTATTAAAAGACAGCAACGTATTCCCCTAAAAATATGTGTTTAGGAAAATCATTAGTTCGCTAGCTTCTTATCACATGAATTGTGCAAAAATATGATAGATAACATTGGCTAGGAAGCGCCAGCCAGCCAGTCAGTCAGTGGCGTTGACAGAATGAAACTGGTATCAGCAAAATGTGTTTCAATCTATCCCATGAAACATGACATTGCTAACTAGGCATAATTTAGCTAATAAAATGTTAAAGTTTATTAGGAAGTTTAATTAATAAGTTAGACACTCACCGACACTTGAGGTGCACAGTCACTATGGAGGTGCACAGTCACAACACTATGGTAGGTGTTGTAGCTAGTTTGATAGCTTGGTTTCCATTTTCCAACAGTTTCGTTGATTGGTCATCAATGGTCAGAATTACTGGTCTTGGAACTCATGTGTTCACCAGAAACGGTTTCTGGTAAACTGTTTGCCACTAGTGGCAATAAATATTATTGTTGGTTTGCCGCAGATTCACCACTCATGACAAAACATTTTCAAACTTCTGGCAACATTTTGTGGCACACTATTTAGTTTGCAGAAAATTTGCCTGTTTGTAGCAACAAAAGCCTTTTTGTAAGGGAACAGATAGCCTTAGCTTTCCATCGTTGTTTGATAGATAGGACTGTAAAGATGTTTCTATTAGGTTTTATTTCCTGCAGTGTCTATTAATTGACCAAACGCACAGCTGCTTTCCCACTTTATATTGGTGTAGAATTTTCACAAATGCCTTAGTATACGTAATTCCCAAACAAGTGCTCACTTGTCAGATTTTTTTTTTAAGTGTCATATTATTCCTGGGGGTGTACAGTATATGAACAGATTGTAATAAGATTTAAGTTAATGTTGCTAAAATGCTGTCAGTTCCACTTTAAGATCGCTCTTTTAACTCACACGGTCAATCTTTTCCTCTTGTGAAGGTCTTCAGTTGTACAATTTGATTACTTATATATGTTTTTCTAATTTCATCGTGTTCATCTCACTTTTAACAACCAAAAAGTCAGGAGCTGTTCTTCTGCATGACTGCCTCTCTCTCTTTCTTTCCTTCTCACCAGTATCTCTCCAGGACATAACTATGAGGAAGGCATTTAGGAGCTCCACCATCCAGGACCAGCAGCTGTTTTCCCGCCAGTCGCTGCCCATCCCCCTGCAGGAGACGTTTGACCTCTGCGAGCAGCCACCACCCCTCAACATCCTCACACCCTACAGGTGAGCATCACAGCAACCTCCCTCCAGATTGGGTAATGTTATTGCAACCTGACACCTTATTGGTCAGCACCTGAACAGCCCATAAACATACCATGATGTCATTGGTAAGAACCTCCTCAAAATCACGCCCCATTGGTTAGAATGTTAGTCTGTGTGTCTGTGTGTATGCACACCAAGCAAATACTACCAGGCTAATAGCAGCTTTGACCTGAGAGGGAAAAGTGCCTGGTGGATCTTTATACTGTTGGTGTGCATGTTTGCTTACTTGGCTCTCAGTTTGTGTGTATGTGCGTGCGCGTGTGTGTACACTCCCCTGCAGACATGTGAATGTATCCTTATCGATGTGTTTGTGTCTCTTCACCCTGTCTATCTTGGCTGTTAGCTCAGGTTGCAGCCTAGAGAGAGAGAGAGAGAGAGAGAGAGAGAGAGAGAGAGAGAGAGAGAGAACATGAAGGTGAGAGAGAGGAAGTGGCTTCTGCAAAAAAGATAGAATTAGAGTTGGATAAATGTAGAGGATACTAACCTCAACATTAAAACCTTCAATCCAAATCAAAATTCCATACCTAAAATCTTAATTTTGGACAAAATTACCCTAATGGACGATACTACAAGCACCATCAAGAAAACTTCTAACAAACCAAAACCTGCAGAAGAAACACAGCGGAACCTGGAAACACCATCCAACACAACACTGAGTGAGTAATGTTCAGTCTGAACCTGGAAACACCATCCAACACAACACTGAGTGAGTAATGTTCAGTCTGAACCTGGAAACACCATCCAACACAACACTGAGTGAGTAATGTTCAGTCTGAAGCTACTTCTGAAGCCAAAAACTAAAATACAATAATCTCAAAGTAATTTTGTTATATAAAGCTAAGTAAATAAGTATACTAAGCTACCAAGATGCTAGGACAGAACAGACCTGGCGGCACCTTCAATTAGCACTGAAGTGTGAATTCAGATGTGTGAAAACTCTTGAGCACAACAATGGCAGGAGAGTTTCACAGCCGGGGGGCTGGCCTTTGAAGCCCCATGGCTTGTCCCTGTCCAGAGGTCATTACAATACAGATCCCAATGGATATAAAAAATAATCCTGCAAGGATAAGTACAGAAAAAACTCCTCAAGGACAATCCAGAGACACTATTTGCTGACTGCTACAAAGAGGGCAACGTAAGCAACTTAATTTTCCACGCAGACCGTCCCCTGGCATGGGACAGTGCTATAAGAGGACACTACCCCTATGTCAAGAGAGAGGGTATTGGCCCAGGGTGGAAACTCAGAATAGTAGACATTGAGGAAATTGAAAAAGCCTCTGTCAACGTGTACAAGTCTGGGATAGTAATGGTGCAGGGCATCCTCATGCAGTTCCAGCAGGACTTTTATGGGATCAAAGAGAGAGCACTGCAGGAAAAGCTCTCTCTCTGTGATGACTCCCCCATCCTGAGTGAGTCTGATCACACCTCTTCAGATGAGTATTGTCACCCCCCCAGCACTGAACACACCCAGGTCCCACAACTGCACTGTTCCTCCATCTCCTTAGAGAGCTAATCCACACAATCCAGACAGAACAAGCCCACCAAACAGACCAGCACAACAACACCCCCCCCCCCCCCCCCCAACAAGACCCAGAGGGCAGAAGGTGGAGATGGACGGCTGGCTGAGAGAGCTGGCTGCTTTACGGACTGAGGTGAGAGTACTTAGAGGCACACATGGCACTGAAGGACAAGGTCAGAAAGCTGAAGGTGTGACAGAGAGCAGGACACTTCCCCCAGACAAGTCAGCAGAATAGCCCACCTCAGACCCGGACCACATCCTCAACACCACAATGGGTCAGACAACACAGGACCCACCAACCCAACAGACCCCACCCCCTCCTAACAGCCCTCCTGTCAGCTCCCCCGATAGCCCTACTGACAACCCCCCCACATCTACTGAAGACACAAAAAAGCCAGAGATTGTGCTCCTCATTGACTCAAATGGCAAATACATTCAAGAGGATGGACTTTTTCCAAACTCTGGTTCCTAAACAATAGGCATGCCCTGGTGCTGTTGTCAAAGGACAGACTAGTGTCCCCCAGCCACATTATAATTCACACGGGCACAAATGACCTGAGGGCCCAGCAGGTAAGGGTGGCAAAAGCACTCAAGGGAGTGATTGAAAAAGCTTTTTCCACTTTCCCCCACACACAAGTGGTTATCTCCACCCTGCTACCACAAAAATATGTTCACCCTGCCACCATACAGTGGGTGAATGCAAGCATTTCACGAGACTGTGCCTCAAAACCTAATGTATACCTGGACCACCACTCCACCCTGGACTTGAACAGCCTTTACGACCAGGTCCACCTCTACAAGGCAGCAATCCAAACTTTTGCCAGGACCCTGAAGGATGTCACCCATAACCGTAGCCCCAGCACCTCACACAGGAGCAACAGAGCAACGGACACCCCACCCAAACCAGCTGGAGACCCTCCCAGACATGCAAGACCCCGTCTCGAAGGACCTGCACCGAGAGAACCCACGCCAAGAGGACCTACACCCAGACCACAGCATCACCAGCCACACCCCAACCAGCTAAGACCACCCCAAGCAAATCCTGGCCACACCCATATAGCCTCCCCCCCATATCAGACCAATGCCCCTTCTGCCTACCAAAGATTTAGACTCAATTTGGCATGAGGGTCTGCTGTACAAATTGATTGAAAGTGGTGTTGGTGGAAAAACATACAACATTATAAAATCCATCTACACTGTGAAAATTGGCAAAAAAAACACATTTCTTTTCACAGGGCCAGGGGGTGTGACAGGGATGCACCTTACGCGGCCTCACCCTACAAGAATCTGAAGTCAAATGTCTATTTGCTGATGATCTGGTGCTTCTGTCCCCAACCAAGGAGGGCCTACAGCGACACCTAGGGACATTAAATTTGACATACCAATTAGGATCTGGCTAAAAATAGAACCCATTGCCATTTATGCTTGTGAGGTCTGGGGTCCGCTCACCAAACGAGAATTCACAAAATGGGACAAACAACAAATTGAGACTCTGCATGCAGAATTCGTTTACAGCGTAAAACACAAAATAATGCATACAGAGCAGAGCAGAATTAGGCCAATACCTGCTAATTATCAAAATCCAGAAAATAGCTATTATATTCTACAACCACCTAAAAGGAAGTGATTCCCAAACCTTCCATAACAAAGCCATCACCTACAGAGAAATTAATCTGGGGAAGAGTCCCCTAAGCAAGCTGGGGCTCTGTTCACAAACACAAAGAGACCCCACAGAGCCCCAGGACAGCAACACAATTAGACCCAACCAAATCATGAGAAAACAAAAAGATTATTACTTGACACATTGGAAAGAATTTACAAAAAAACAGAGCAAACTAGAATGCTATTTGGCCCTAAACAGAGAGTACACAGTGGCAGAATACCTGACCGCTGTGACTGACTCAAAATTAAGGAAATATTTTACTATTTACAGACTCAGTGAGCATAGCCTTGCTATTGAGAAAGGCCACCGAAGGCAGACCTGGCTCTTAAGAGAAGACAGGCTATGTGCACACTGCCCACAAAATGAGGTGGAAACTGAGCTGCACTTCCTCATTCAAATAGTTTTTATTGAACACACACAAGAATGGTGTATGGGTATAAAAGACAAGTATGCGATTCTTATCTAAACATAAAAGAGCAGACAGAAACAACAAGACCCAGAGTTCTAGGTACAAAAAAATATTACAAAACAAGACATACAGAACAAGGACAGGTAGAAAGAAAGAGGGTAGATGTCACCCCCCCTTATTCCCCCTTATTCCCCCCTATTCCCCTCCCAACTGCTCGGGTGGTGGGGCAAGCACATGCTGCCCAAAGGTAGATTAAAATATTACAATTGAGAATGCGTTAAAATGTACAAATTCATAGCGCTGATTGGTCCAAGTAAGAGAGGAAAGGCTGCCAGATTTGATCAAATGTTGATAATTTCTTATTCAGAATATATCTAATTATTTCTAAGTGTACAGTGTTTGCCATTTCGCTGAGACATAATTTGGTAGAGGGTGCTTCCTTCCTTTTCCAAAACAACAAGATTCATTTTTTTGTGGAAATGAGACTGTAAGAGATGAGTTGTTTTGGGGGGGTTGGTTAATCCGTTTAGGGAATCAGACACTCCCAGGATTAGCAGAAGCGGGTCTGGGTCTATTGAAGTCTCCAGAACTTCAGAGAGGATACTAAAAATTCCACACCAATAACCATACAAGCTAGAGCATAGGGCAAAGCGGTGGAGTAGTGTACCCTGCGCAGCCTGACATTTATCACACAAGGGGATGTATCAGGAAATATCCTATGCCTGTTTAGTTTTGGAATAGTGTAATCTGTGTAATACCTTGAATTGTATGAGACGATGTCTGGAGTTAATGGAGCAGGTGTGGATATACTCCAAGCTATCTTCCCAGTCTGCCACAGAAATGTCAGTCCCTAGTTCTTCCTCCCATTTTGCCTTAAAACCTCTCTGGGGTAGGGGGCAGTATTTTGACATCCGGATGAAAAGCGTAAACTGTAAACTGCCTGTTACTCAGGCCCAGAAGCTAGGATATGCATATAATTAATATAATTATATGCACTCTAAAGTTTCCAAAACTGTTAAAATAATGTCTGTGGGGATAACAGAACTGATATGGCAGGTGAAGACCTGGGAAAATCCATCCAGGAAGTGGTATTTTTTTATGTTTGTAGTTTTCCGTTGACTGCCTTTACAGTATCCAATGATTTAGGGCTCAGATTGCACTTCCTATGGCTTCCACTAGATGTCAACAGTCTTTAGAAATTGTTTCAGGCTTGTATTCGGAAAAATTAGGGAGTAAGACCACTCTGAGTGAGTGGACCCTGGGAAATCCCAGAGCTGTTTGCTGCGCAAGTCCGAGAGCGCGCCTTTCTTGTTTTTCTTTTATATTGACAAAGCTATTGTTGAAATATTTTTGATTATTATGAATAAAAACAACCTGAGGATTGATTATAAACATCGTTTGACATGTTTCTACGAACTTTACTGATACTTTTCAGATTTTTTTGTCTGCCTGTTGTGACTGCCTTTGAGCCAATGGATTACTGAACAAAACTCGCCAACAAAACTGAGGTTTTTGGATATAAAGAGGGACTTTATTGAACAAAACAAACATTTATTGTGTAACTGGGAGTCTTGTGAGTGCAACCATATGAAGATCATCAAAGGTAAGTTATTAATTTTATCGCTATTTCTGACTTTTGTTACTCCTCTACTTGGCTGGTAACTGTTTGTAATGTTTTGTGTGCTGGGCGCTGTCCTCAGATAATCGCATGGTATGCTTTCACCGTAAAGTCTTTATGAAATCTGACACAACGTTTGGATTAACAAGAAGTTAATCTTTAAGCCGATGTATAACACTTGTATGTTTTATGAATTTTTATTATGAGTAGTTCTGTTTTTGAATTTGGCGCTCTGCAATTTCACTGGATGTTGGCCAGGTGGGACGGTAGCGTCCCACATACCCTAGAGAGGTTAATGGCATCTGTAGAAGGTATGCTAACAGATTGGAAAGCATCATAAAGACGAGATATCAGTTTTTTTCTGAGGTGGGGCATATTTTTATGCATCCGTCAAACAATGAAGGTTTAGCATTCCCAAATGTTGGGAGGTGTTTTCTAACATAGTCTCTAATTTGTAGGTATCTGAAAAAGTAACTTCTGGGAAGATTATAACTTTCCCTCAGCAACTCAAAGGAGGCAAAGGTCCCTTTTATATATAGATACCCTATGGTACTTATCCCTAGCTCTCCCCATCGCTCAAAGGTGTTATCAAGGTTAGAGGGGGCAAAGGAGGGAATCCTGGCAACAGGGAGCATGAATGATATTGATCTAAGATCAAAGTGGACTTTAATTTGCTTCCAGATTCGGACTGTGCTATGTATAATAGGATTGTTACGATAAAGTGATATCTCCAGATTGACAGGCGACAAAATCACAGCGCCAAAAGAGAAGGGGTGACACTCCTCACGCTCCATACTAAGCCAGCTGGATGATGGAAGTGCGTCATCCAGCAAAAACGTAACAGCGCGGAGGATAGCGGCCCAATAGTAAAATATAAAATTTAAGAGAGACAATCCTCCTTCCATCTGGATTTACAGAGGTGTTTTTTTACCTATCCTGTGTGTTTTATAATCCCAGATGAAAGGATTGATAATTGAGTCCAGTTGTTTATGAAAGGATGTTCTGGTTTAGGTAGAGCAGTTGTGGGAGAAGACCATTTTAATGGCATTAATTCTTCCGAGCAGAGAAATTGGGAGAGTTCTCCAAAATTGGATGTTTGCCTTGAGTTTTTGCATCAGAGAGGGGAAATTCTCTTTAAATAGTGAGGAGTATTGTTTGGTAACTACAATTCCTAGGTAGATACATTTTTCTGAAGATTTAACTGGAAGATGTTCTAGCCAAGAGGTGTTTTGCAACTCTATGGGCATTAATTCACTCTTGTTCCAATTTATTCTGTATCCTGAGAAGGTACCAAACAAATTAATCACATCAAGAATAGCTGGGATACTAGCTTGGGGTTCTGTTACATAGAGGAGAATGTCATCTGCGTATAGGGAAATCTTATTTAGAGTATCTTTAGTATTATTGCCATGTATTGCTGCATGAGATCTGATTGCCTGAGTGAGAGGTTCAATATTTAGGGCGAAGAGCATAGGCGACAGCGCACAACCCTGCCTTCTCCCTCTATAAAGGTTAAATCGGGGCGACAATGATTGGTTAGTGAGTATTCTCGCATAGAGGTTCCTATATAAAAGCTGGATCCAATTTATGAACCCATCTCCAATATAACATTTCTGCAGGACCTTGAATAGATAGGACCACTCAACTTGGTCAAAGGCCTTTTCGCTGCCAAGAGATACAACTGCAAGGTCCACGTTAGGTAACCTCTGAGAATACATAATGTTGAAGAGGCGCCTGAGATTGAAGAATGAGTTTCTGTTAGGGATAAAGCCGGTCTGGTCCGAATGGACCAATATGCCAATTCAAGTGCTAAGCCTGTTAGCCAGAGTTTTTGCTAAAATCTTTTGGTCTGTATTAAGGTGAGATATTGGTCTGTATGACCCTACCTCTTCCGGATCTTTACCCTTATGTATAACTGTAATGAACGCCTCATCCAAAGTAGGTGGGAGAGCTCCATCCTCATTGGCCTGAACCAACATTTTGTGCAGGTAGGGAGAGAGCATGTTGCTGAATGTTTTATAGAATTCACCAGGGTATCCATCTGGGCCCGGGGTCTTGCCACTCTTTAGAGATTTAATTGTTTCTCGAATTTCTTCAAGAGATATTTCCTTATTCAGGAAGTTGGAATCTTCCTGGTTCAGGGCAGGAAGATTACAATACTCCAATTAGTTTTGCATAACTAAGGGGTTAGGATCCGCTTTAGATGTATATAGAGTCTCATAAAACTGACGGAATCTGTCATTGATGTCTTTGGGGGAAGAGAGTAATTCCCCAGATGTAGATTTAACTTTGTGAATCATTCGGTCACTCACATTTTTTCGAAGTTGTCTGGCGAGTAATTTGTGTGATTTGTCACCAAACTCAAAATATTTTTGCTTGGCATAGAGAAAAGGTTTAGCAATTTTAGCTGAGTGAATCTGATTATATTCAAATTTTAAAGAGGTTATTTTTTTATGTTTCTCCATAGATGGATGGCTAGCATTCTCCCTATCCAGTAAGTGAATTTGTCCCTCCAGTTCTACCAATTTCCCCCTGTTTTGCCTACTCCTGGCAGTCTGATAGGAGATGATACAGCCTCTCAAATTAGCCTTCAGTGTTTCCCACAATAATGCTGGGGAAGTCTCTGTGTTGTCGTTGGTATCAAAGAAAAATGTAATTTGGTCTTTAAGATGTTCACAGAATGTTGGTTCTTGTGAGGAGCTGAGGATTCAACCTCCAGAACCTCTCGTTTGGTACAATGTCACCCAACTCAGGGAGAAGGTGAGTGGACTGTGGTCCGAGATTATAATATCATGATACCTCACATTACAGGTATAGGGGAGTAATTTCGCATCAACCAAAAAGTAGTCAATTCGAGTATAAACATTGTGAACATGAGAGTAAAAGCATTATTCCCTACCCGTAGGGTTAGTGATCCTCCATATATCAAATAAGTTAGAATTTCTTATGTAGTTATTCAAGAATTCGCTTGATTAGGAGGTAGGGGTTCGCCGGGTAGATATTGGTCTAGCACACAGTTAAGGTCCCCTCCAATGACCAGGTTAGTATCGGAGATATCTGGAATCAGGGCAAGGACTCTTTTGAAAAAAGAGGGGTTATCAATGTTTGGCCCATAGATATTTAGTAGAGTTACAGAAGTAGAGTGGATCTCTCCTATTACGATCACATAACGACCCTCTTTATCCGCAATAGTGGTTTTATGTAGAAAGGGAATTTCCTTTCCGTACCAGAATTGCTATGCCTCTCGTTTTGGCAGAGAAGTTAGAGTGATACACTTGCCCCACCCACCTACATTTAAGTCTGCCATGAGAATTGTTTTTCAGATGGGTTTCTTGCAAAAATATAATATCAGACAAGAGTGCTTTCAAGTGGGCTAGGACGTTGCCTCTCTTAATTGGTTCGTTTAAACCCTTGACATTCCAGGAAGTGAATGTAAGTCCCGCCCTCCTCTCGTTTGTAGTTCCTATGGTGGCCTGCATAACATGTAACTCAATAAAAAGGTAAGAAAGCGCACCAAACCATCACGATCAACATATGTAGCACATACACCCGAGCAGTATCCAACCAACCCCTCCCCCCCCGGCAAGCACCTTTACTCTCCACCCTGTCCCCCTACTTTCCCCAACATTTACCCCCCCCCATCAACCCACCTTTAACAGGCATACACAAATAGGAGAGAAAAAAAAATAAAAATAAAAATAATAAACACATTGTCTGGCCGATGCCAAAAATGCACGGCGCGACCTCGAACAAGAGGTAAAACAAAAATAAAATCCCAACTATACGTTCACCTCTCACTATCCTAGAACTTCTACTAACATATGAACTGAGGAGGCTCCCGTGAGTAAAGTGTTCAATTAGCATCTTAACGGCACAAAACATTAACTCGCTATCCAGGTGTCTGCCCCTCCCCAACCATCACCCCCAGTCCTCTGCAAGCATTAAATAAATGGTATGGTAATAAGAATAATGTAAGAATTGACAAATAAATAACGAAACAAAACTAAAATGGGGGAGTATAAGTATATCCATCCAAAAGTGTCAATGATCAAACCTGGAAGGCCACCCAAACAGGCATCGCTCTGAACTCCAACGACAGGTCAGTCGTCTAGCCGGAATGAAAGTGAAATTAACGTTAAATGAGAGCTCTGACCGCCCTCCATTGGTCGGCTCAGCGTCTTACATGTTCGGTAGCCCTTGCTGAGACAGTTTAATAAGGTTTCTCCCGTTATGGTATAGTATGGATTCGAGTCCATGAGCAGACCCTAACACACAATGACAAGGCACTCTAACCCGTACGGGGGATTGGTGTATATTCCCAGATAAACTTCTCTGTGTCCAAAACCGAGGAGAGACAAATCTTCTCACCGGAAGGAGGGTAATTCTGAGTCTTGCAGGGAAGAGCAAGGCTGGGCGAAGATGGAGTTTGTAGAGTTTGGTCATGACATCTCTGTAGCCGGCGTGATGCTTTGCCACATCGGGCGCATAATCCTCATAGACATGGAAGGGGTGTCCTTTATGTAACAGGTTACCCCTCATTCGAGCCTCGCGCAGGATAAGGTCCTTGGTCTTGAAACTGTGACAACAGATGATTACTGGGTGAGGACGTTGGCCTGGTCCAGGCACTGGGACAAGGGCGCGATGTGCACGGTCCAGCTGGGGATCCGAAGCCAAAACATCCGATCCCATTGCATCCCTCAAAATAGCTTGGCGAAGAAGTCGGTGGGGCAAGAGCCAGCCTCTACCCCCTCTGCCAGACCAACAACACAAAGGTTATGACGTCTGGATCGGCCCTCCAGGTCGACCACATTCACAGAAAGCCTCTGCACACTATCCTGCAAGGACGTGCATAGCTTCTCTAACTCGTCGATCCTACCAGCGTTGAATTCAGAAGCTTTCTCAAGGTCCACAATACTCTGGCCCTGCGAAGCGACCGTTCGAATGGTGCTCTCGATTTTGGTGTCCAGTTCAGCAATAGTAGCCTTAAGATCCTCAGCTATAGCAACACGTAGTTCTCCCAAAGCCCGGGTAAGTTCTGGAAGTGTCACGTTGTTACCTGTGCCTTCCGCCATGTCTGTTTCGTTGTTTGGTGGGGAGTCGGCCTCCGATGTGGATTTATTGTCCTTTGGTCCCTTATTACTCGGCATTTTTACATAGAAAGTTACAATATTGTATTAGAAAGAGGCGTTTGTTGTAAAAAGTGCCATAAAGTAGGTTAAATTAGATTGTTTTTCGAAAATGTTGCAGGAGCTTCGCTCACACACAGCCGTTCACTCCAACATGCTAGCTCCGCCCCCGAGCTGCACTTCCTAACCTCCTGCCAAGTGTAGGATCATATTAGAGACACATATTTCCCTCAGATTACACAGACCCACAAAGAATTCGAAAAAACAAATCCAATTTTGATAAACTCCCATATCTATTGGGTGAAATACCACAGTGCCATCACAGCAGCAAGATTTGTGACCTGTTGTTACATTTACATTTACATTTAAGTCATTTAGCAGACGCTCTTATCCAGAGCGACTTACAAATTGGTGCATTCACCTTATGATATCCAGTGGAACAACCACTTTACAATAGTGCATCTAACTATTTTAAGGGGGGGGGGGGTTAGAAGGATTACTTTATCCTATCCTAGGTATTCCTTAAAGAGGTGGGGTTTCAGGTGTCTCCGGAAGGTGGTGATTGACTCCGCTGACCTGGCGTCGTGAGGGAGTTTGTTCCACCATTGGGTTACATTGTTACATTGACTACATTGTTGTCACAAGAAAAGGGCAACCAGTACAGAACAAACACCATTGTAAACACAATCTCTATTTATGTTTATTTATTTTCCCTTTTGTACTTTAAATATTTATTAATCATTACAACACTGTATATAGACATAATATGACATTTGAAATGTCTTTATTCTTTTGGAACTTTTGTGTGTGTAATGTTTACTGTTAATTATGTATTGTTGTTTCACTTTTGTTCATGATCTATTTCACTTGCTTTGGCAATGTAAACATATGTTTCCCATGCCATTAAAGCCCATTAAATTAAATTAAATTCAGAGAGCCAGCTGGAGATAAATAATCCATAATGAAACCACAGCAAGTGGTCCAGGGCCTTTTATTTGTCTGGGTTCTCAGTTTAATAGTGTGGGTTTAATAGCTGTATGGCTCAGTGTCTGTCTTCTCTAGGACAGATGTCGGCTGTTGAGCTAGTCTATGCTGAGAAGCAGCTGTAGATATCGCTATTTTTTATTTTTGTTTAACCTTTATTTAACTAGGCATGTCAGTTAAGAACAAATTCTTATTTACAATGAAGGCCTACCGGGGAACAGTGGGTTAACTTGTTCAGGGGCAAAACAACAGATTTTTACCTTGTCAGCTCAGGATTTGATCCAGAAACCTTTTGGTTACTGGCCCAATGCCCTAACCACTAGGCTACCTGCCGCTATGGGGCTGCATACAGACAGACACCTCTACTCAGCATGCTCTCTGACCCCTCTGTGTCTCAGTACGTCTGACTCTGACGACTTCTGAAGGACTCCTGAACCACTTTTTGAGTTTCTGTCCTCTCTTTCCCTCCATGCCCCCCCTTTCTTATTTTCTTTCTCTTTCGCTCCTGAACTTCTCACCAGGGGGCTGTCTACTACATCTCAGGCTGTTATTCTTCAGATCCAGCTGCTGCTGCCCTGTCACACACACACACTCACACTCACAATATAAACACGCATAGTACTCAGTCGGAACAGCATTTCTCCCTCTCTCACGCACACGCACACACACACACACACACACACACGACACACATGATACACTTACACACTCAAACACACACACCCTACCACTCTGTCACACTCCTGACATCCTTCCCCATGTTGTTGCATATCATTAAACTTCCTCATCTCCTTGTGATGTTCTTTCTTTTCATGTTTCCTCTTCCTCTTGTTATCCCTCTCTCACAATCATTCCCTTTCGTCATCGAACACTCCACATGGTAGCGAGGAAGAAGAGGTGCATTATGGGTTATGTAACCCTCTAAACTCTGTAGGTGACTCAGGGGGTTAACGGAGAAACACGTATGATGTTATGGCAGAATCTATGGCAAATAGTTCAGCACCTTTTGGTGGTGTCACTGACTAGGATGTGTAAGAGAAGGAGAGAAGAGTCAACGTGGCTATTTGTGCATCTTGGGCACATCGCATTCCCATGTTGATGTGATATGATGGACAAATGTGTGCATGAGGGTGGCATGTGTTTTTTTTTCATCACGGGTTTTGAAGTGATACTTTCCTCCTTCTAGATGGATTATTCCTGGTTAAGGGTGAAGATAGGGTGAAATAAAAAGACAAATTAAAAGATAAAAAGAGAGAGGTCAAATTTGACCCTCATCAGCCATCTCTGGTTTGCAACGCTCTGAGTAGCAGATCTAGGATCAGCAAAACTGACCTTAAATCAGTGTCTAGGGGTAACTCTGGTTTCCTACTGCTCCTACAGGGATGATGGTAAGGAGGGGCTGAAGTTCTACACAAACCCCTCCTACTTTTTTGACCTGTGGAGAGAGAAGATGCTGCAGGACACGGAGGACAAGAGGAAAGAGAAGAGGAAACAGAAGGTAAGAAAGGGCCGCCATTGGCCAGTGGGCCGGGCCATCACCAGCATCCTGTCTTCTTATTGTAGGATTCAGCGTGGTGTTGTGTTTGCACATTGATCCTTAGCTGAGGTGCTGTGTCACCAAGTAGCTTTTGAACCCTAACTAATTTCAGATCGCCTCTCCCTATTATAGGTTTAATCTCAGCCATTATGAGCCCAATATTGAAACTGTTCTCGGATCAGAATTGCCTCTATTATTAGCATCTAGAACCACAGACCATATATGTGGCGAAGGAGACAGTGAAATTAATGAGATAACACTGTAGTCTATGGTCAGTGATTCATACAAACAGACACAAACACAGGAACACACTGGTCGATATGGGTCAGTGGAGTGGAGGAAGATGGGGTGAGCATAAATCACTGAGACACAGAGTGACTTCAGTATATCAACCCAATAGCGTACTCTACACACACACACACACACACACACACACACACACACACACACACACACACACACACACACACACACACACACACACGGATCCATTAGCTATGTGTCTCTGTAATAGTTGCGCATTAGGGAGGAAAGGATACACCGTGGTTCTCTGTTGTCTAGTTATTTGCTCTAATTAATGTTTGGATCTGCCCTCTCTCTGCCCCCGCGCCTCATGAGGGAGCCTATGTTTGTCCTGAGAGAGACACAAACTGTATACACACACATATGCATACACCCACATACCATACACACAATTGCCCTCATGTGGGGCCACACACACACACACACACACACACACACACACACACACACACACACACACACACACACACACACACACACACACACACACACACACACACACACACACAATCATGAGGGAGGCTTTGTGTATCCTCCGAGTTCTCCTCCTTCCCTTTCCCCCCCACAGTCCCTAAATTACAAAGCAGTCAGCTCCTGTGCAGATGGAGGGGTCTCGTGCCCATAGCCCCGGGGGCTCCCTACGACGCTACTCAGCACCAGCTTGTGTCTCCACGCTTGAGTGGCGGGCCATAGCCCTCTCTTCACCATAACCATCCAATCGGAGCCCAACGTGGTTAGATTTTCAAGCACAACCAAGGAGGGAACCCTGCCAGAGAGGTTTGGGGATATACATGTTGAGGTTTGGGTTTTTGTGGTGGTGATGAAGGGTTCAGTCACAAGACTTACAGTCAGAGAACAGGGGACAGTAACAGTCACACCACTATGTATTTAGAGAAAGACTGGAAATACAGAAATTATATACAAAAATAGCTCACAGAACAATATATAGATAGATACAGTATTTAATAGGCCTTATTTGGTGTAGACAGAGTATTTGAGTTGTGATGGTGGGGAGTTGAGGCCAGATATCAGTCTCAGAAAAGGCCAGTGGAGTTATGGATCACTATTAATTTCTGCTGCACCACAATACACTGGCATCCATTACAGTATAGAGTACAGACCACGTACAAAGAGCTAGGATGGCAGCTCACTGAGCCTAGGGAGGGAGGATTGTAAGACTTACGCTCGCTTGCTGAGGTCATTGAATAATGCAGTTAGATCAGCTGAATATGCCTCTCAGGCAGAGGTGAGTGTGTGTGTGTGTGTGTGTGTGTGTGTGTGTGTGTGTGTGTGTGTGTGTGTGTGTGTGTGTGTGTGTGTGTGTGTGTGTGTGTGTGTGTGTGTGTGTGTGTGTGTGTGTGTGTGTGTGTGTGTGTGTGTGTGTGTGTGTGTGTGTGTGTGTGTGTGTGTGTGTGTGTGTGTGTGTGTGTGTGCGTGCGTGCGATATAGAGAACAGAGAGAGAGTGTACAAGCATCTCTAGAACATCTTTGAGGAGATCAGGGAACTTTTTCCTTTGAGTCAAACACTGGTAGAAAAAAGTACCAACATCCATGGGCTCCCCACTGTGTCCATTACCGCCCTCAAATACAATGTTACTGGTCAGGTTCCCCACCCCATGCTCCAACACCCCTGCCCCTCCCGGGGGTTTTCATAGCAACCCCACATTGTTCTGCCGTGCTGAGCTGGCCAGAGATTGAAAGAGCAGCAGTTGCAGTAAGATGGAAGGACAGACTGTCAATAAGCGGCCATGACCACAGCTAATGCACACATCACTGCCTGTTACACTGTCTGGCAAACACATACAGGCTACATAGGGATGTAATCTTGGACAAGGGGCTATGCTATAGCTATGTGTGTTGTTTCTGGAGCTAGTAGGACAGTTATGTTTGACATAGGGAAGTATATGTATCTTATGAATATATCTAGACTCCTGAAACCTTTCATGCCTTAGATAGTATCCCTCTCTTCCCTACCTCCCTCTCTCTTTCCCTTCGTCCTCTCCTCGGTCTCTGTTGTCGGTCTCTGACTCTGTGCAGATGGAATTGCCTTTTCATGTGTGGCCGGAGAGCCTTATCAGAGTCCCCTCTGAACCCCCTCCCCTCCTTGCCCCCCCAGAGGTAAGACTGCCCCGCCCCTCAGACCCCGTTCCTGGGACCCTCGGGTTAGCCTGCTGCCCCCCTATCTAACCCCCCCCTCATTTTGGGTTTGCCCTGCCTCAAAGCAGTGCACTGGACTCCCACTAACTCTGCTTCAAACCTCTGCTACTTACCTGGAAACCCTTGCTAATCACCTCTCTAACTACAAGGTGCATCTGACATGATCACTGACTGGTCACTAGTGGGATTCTGCTTAACCTTTTGGGTTAACCTGCCACCCTCTTCCCGCACCTGCTCCCGTGACCACTGACCCCCTCCCACCACTCTTTGGGTTTTGGGTTTCCACTAACTGCCAGGATGGTTGTGATCTGATGTCTGAGCTTGGACTTAATCACATATTTCTCACTGTACTTCACTCCCTGTACTTTACAAGTAGGTATTTTCTACAATGTACTTAGTATACAGTCTCCATGCTAATGACCTAATGATTGTTAGGTAACTGTACCAGGCTGTAAAGGGGACCATAGCTCCCCTCCCTCCCACCCCCAGGACCTCCACAGGGGAGTAGAGAGAGTGCTGGGGGTGGCCTTATGCTGAGCCCGTCACATTACTCACACACACTGTGTACACACACACAGGCTGTGTGTACACAGCAAGACACTCCTGTGTGCCACTGCCACATTCAAATGAAGGAGGACTGCATGGGTTAGTCATACACGGCACTGACATCAGCCACATTTATAACAGTAATGACTAGTGATGCACAAATATGACATTTTTGGCCGATACCCGATATTGTTCTTGCAAAAAAAAACGATACCGATATAATTTGTTTTAGCGTCCTTTTAATCATTCTAGTGCAGTTAAATAGTTACACACACACACTGACCAAAAAGTGATTTTGTCGGCGTTTACGTATGTCCCCATTACCAGTAAAACATCATCAAAACCTATACTTTCACTCACTATTTCTTCCACTTAGCAAAACGACATAATCTGGTTCAGTAGCTAACTATATAGCTAGGTGTAATCATCTAAAATAACCCTAATTTATAAGACATTTCTTAATTGATTAATGGTGGTCGGACCTATCTATGTGAAGCTAGCCACAATTAGGATTAGCCACAATAGTGGACTTTGTGGTTGCCTTCAAAATAAAAGTATGGCATAATTCTACTATTTGTATTCATTTGCATCACTGTCAATTACATACTTTTACTTTGAAGGGAAACCGCAAATTCCACTATTGTGCCTAATCCTTATTGTGGCTAGCTTCACAACACATAACCCGGTCCGGTCGAGCATCACTAGCCAGATGAAGCTAGCTGGCTGCTTATAACATCAGCTTTGGGCAACAGGGTTAAGTAGCTGGCTAGCTATTTATTTTCATGAACTGAAGTTCAATTTCAATAGGTGAACAACAAGTGGCAACCTAGCTAATACTTACTCACAAGGATTCCTAAATCATTGCTAAGAATAATAACTGCAGTTTCTACTGGTCATTGTTTTCAGGCTGGTTGTATTGGTGCTAGCTAGGTACCAAGCTAAACTTAGTTATGCCAGAAGTTGCGGTCTAACCCTAACCCTTTATTACCAACATGGTATTGTAAACACATCATTCGTGGCCAATGTTTGCTCGTTTATTTTGACAGTGCTACTGTATCTTTTTTGACACGCAAAGACCCAAACGGCGTTCCATAGTATGTATGTCGTGAAGCTAATAGCAGTGACGCTATTACTGTATAACTCCAGTAGGGCAACATCTGAAAAATAGCGCACTTGGTAATGTGTACCGGTGCTCGACCAGTCTGTGAAAGCCAACATCACCCACGACAGAGAACAGTTGATTGTCAAGGGCAATGAATTCCATTATCTTGGCTTTAATGGATTTCTCCTTTGAGTTGTCTCGCTGAAATGTTCATACTCTTTCAAATGACTGCTCGACTTGTCGACTGCTCGATCCACACAGCAGACATTGCGGGCTAGGTTAGGAATGCTGTGTTGCACGTGTAGCGCAACATTTTACGTGGCGTCATTACGTCATGTACCTACATTATATAGGTATGCAGCTTTGACATCAGTTTTTAACATCGGCATTAAATTAGACATCGGGCCGATACCGATGTTGCCATTTTGAGCTAATATTGACCGATTCCGATATGTTCACCGATATATCGTGCATCCCTAGTAATGACACATGTAGTACACACACCCAGTGACCCACATACTCATCACTCATAGCCAATAACTGCAAAAGGAAAGGCTTGAGAGAACAATAAACAGGGGGTTTTCACGTCATCTTCTCTGGTGTGTGTGTGCGAGTGTGTGCACCTCTCCATCAGCGTAATGGCCTCTGATTAATCGTGGCTAATCAATGTGCATCACTTTTAAGATTCATTTATGTTTCCTTCTCTCTGCTGTGTGACTACTGACTATCCTGGGCACGACAGGGTGGGAGCGGGGTCAACTGCAATTAGCCAAAAACACCGAGGCTGACACCGGCCCAATCCTTGTCACGTCAAATCACAACCCACCGTTATGTCACGCGCCCACCTGATCATCTGTCATACAAATGAGCATGTGTCACAGAAACAAACTACACTGAACAAAAGTATAAACACAACATGTAAAGTGTTGGTCCCATGTTTCATAAACTGAAATAAAAATCCCAGAAATGTTCCATACTCGCAAAAAGCTTATTTCTCTCAAATGTTGTGCACAAATTTGTTTCCATCCCTGTTAGTGTGCATTTCTCCTTTTCCAAGATAATCCATCCACCTGACAGGTGTGGCATATCAAGAAGCTGAATAAACAGCATGATCATTGCACTAGGGGAAATTGTGCTGGGGACAATAAAAGGCCACTTTAAAATGTGCAGTTTTGTCACACAACACAATGCCACAGATGTCTCATGTTTTGAGGGAGCGTGCAATTGGTATGCTGACTGCTGAATGTCCACCAGAGCTGTTGCCAGATAATTGAATGTTAATTTTTCTACCATAAGCTTGCCTCCAACGTCGTTGGAGAGAATTTGGCAGTATTTGCGCTGAGGAGTATTTCTGTCTGTAATAGATACTTTTTGTGGGGGAAAGAAATATTCTGATTGGCAGGGCCTGGCTCCTATGCCCTCGAAGGCCCACACATGGCTACACCCCTGCCCAGTCATGTGAAATCCATAGATTAGGGCCTAATAAATGTATTTCAATTGACTGATTTCCTTATATGAACTGTATCTCAGTAAAATCTTTGAAATTGTTGCGTTTATATTTTTGTTCAGTATAACAAAATCAGTTATCTATCTGCATGAGTTAGATTAGAGCTAAACTGTAGTTACTAACAGGAATGTTGATTGATCATCAATCAATCAAGCTATTTTTCGTGTGTGCGTGTGTTATTAATGCCACAGTACAAATGGTCACATACAATCCAGTCCAGCGATGTGACCTCCACCTGCTAAGTCTCAAGACTCCAGATATTTCACTGCACATTTGTCTCAACAAATGTCTCACAACAACTGTTATTTCAAACATGTGTTATATCCTAGTGCGTCGTAAGTGTCTCATTACGCTTGTGTGTAGGATGTTTAAGCAAGGTTACATACAAATTATAAAAACAAATGTGCCTAATTAGCATAATGATTTGAGTCAGAGACTTTGCTTAACTAAAGTGCTTGACCACATTGTTGAGATTTCTGCTGCATAGCAACAGAGCAGAAACACCAACTGTCTTTGTGTAGGATGTTGTTGATGGTAAGCTAGCCCAGTGTTTCTATGAATGATGACTCTCTCTTGTTCTTTTGCTGCTTGCCTTCTGCTTCCTTCTGGTGCTAACCATGTTGTGCTAATGCTAAACACCGTTGTCATGTTTTGTTAGTGTGTGTTGTGTCATGCTGCACTATTGTGGATGGGGTGCTTGCTTTGTGCTTTTTGTGTGTTCAAATAGACAATTTTATTTTATGTTGAATTGTACGATTTCTTCATTGTCTTTGTATGGCTGAACAGCTCTGTTATCTTTGAGTTTGTTTGGCACTGCGTGCGTGTGTGTGTGTGAATGAGTGCTCTCTAGTCCACTCTGTCATTTGGTTTGTAAGTGGCACATGCACTATGTTAAATTGTATGTTTTGGACTGCCATTGAGTGCAGCTGTGTCATGTAATTTTGTGTTTAACAGAGTTTTGCTTCCTCATCTGTTTCAATGCTCTGCTGCTGCTTTCCTATTTTTGCCACTCTCAGCAGCCAGCGGTACTACGTTCTATTGCGCTGTGTGGTGTTAATTCATGCGCCCTGGTGCTTTTCTTGTCGTTTTGTTCTTGTAGTTGCAGGACCCCCGCATGTATGATCAGGTCTATAGGTACTTAGACCTCCCAGGGCAGGTATGTGATCTCATTACAAACCGTGTGTCTTCTAGTATCAGTGTGTGAAGTGTTGGCAGCTCATAATCCCTAGGACAACAATTAGAAGTGTTATAATGCATTATAAAGACCTAACATCATGTTCGCAGTGATATGGGAACTAGGGAATTTGTAGTGTATTTGGGCAAAAAAGCATAAATGACTAAAGTACAGTCAAATTTTATGGACTTATTTGGATCTTATCTTTTTTAACTTTGGTGTATAATAGACACCATGTTTTGTGTGGTACTGTAAATGTAACAAGCCCTATAATGTAAATGTCAGCATTGTCTTGTTCTATTCAGTCAGTCAGTCCTACAGCTTTCCTTTCTCACCTATTCTAAGTTCTGCCTTCAACTTATTCTGTCGTGTGTGCCACCTTCTGTGTGTCCTGTTTATATTGTTAGGTTCTTATTTTTCAGAGTAAATAACTCACGGACACTAGAGAAGCTTTAACCAAGTTTAATTCTTCCCAAAGGTTCTGTACAGCTGTAACTCAGACAGCAAACATTTTCTCACCATCACAGTTATACATCCCACTTAAGACACTCATTCTCTCCAATCCTTACATCTTATGGTTCTACAGGAAGAGGGTAACCAGATACTAAACCCTGATTACTCCCTTAAGGGGATCTGACCTCACCTGACCTCAACCCCTCCTTCACCTAATCCACAGATGTCCATCTGTCTCCCCTATCTCAACACGTTGCTCTCCTCCCTTCCACCCAACACATTCCAAAGCTATCTGTCTTCCTACAGAGAACCATTAACTTCTGACATTAAAACCCAGTCTCTTTCACTCCTTCTATTCAAGGCTTCTTCTCTATCATTTATTTAATATCTCAATGTTCAAAGTTTAGGCCAATTCGAAAAATATACAGTGCATTCAGAAAGTATTCAGACCCCTTGACTTTTTCCACATATTGTTACGGTACAGCCTTATTCTAAAATTGATGTTTATATTTTTTTCTCATCAATCTACACACAAAACCCCACAATGACAAAGCAAAAACAGGTTGTAATACTTTTTTGCAAATGTTTAAAAAAAAAACGGAATTATCATATTTACATAAGTATTCAGACCTTTTACTCAGTACTTTGTTGAAGAACCTTTGGCAGCGATTACAGCCTCGAATCTTCTTGGGTATGACGCTACAAGCTTGGCACACCTGCATTTGGGAAGTTTATCCCTTCTCTAAGCTCTCAGGTCTCTCCAGAGATGTTCGATGGGGTTCAAGTCCGGGCTCTGGCTGGGCCACTCAAGGACATTCAGAGACTTTTCCCGAAGCCACTCCTGCGTTGTCTTGGCTGTGTGCTTAGGGTTGTTGTCCTGTTGAAAGGTGAACCTTCTCCCGAGTCTGTCCTGAGCGCTCTGGAGCAGGTCTTCATCAAGGATCTCTATGTACTTTGCTCTGTTCATCTTTCCCTCGTTCCTGACTAGTCCCCCAATCCCTGCTGCTGAACAAAATCCCCACAGCATGATGCTGCCACCACCATGCGTCACTATAGGGATGGTGCCAGGTTTCCTCCAGACGCTTGGCATTCAGGCCAAATAGTTCAATCTAGATGTCATCAGACCAGAGAATCTTGTTTCTCATGGGGGCTGTCATGTGCCTTTTACTGAGGAGTGGCTTCTGTCTGGCCACTCTACCATGAAGGCCTCCAGCTGGCTGGAGTGTTTAGGGACATATTCAATCTCTCCCTATCCCAGTCTGCAGTCCCCACTTGCTGTACACCATTGTTCCTGTAGCCAAGAAAGCAAAGGTAACTGAACTAAATGACTATCGCCCCGTAGCACTCACTTCCGTCATCATGAAGTGCCTCGAGAGGCTAGTTAAGGATCATATCACCTCTACCTTACCTGACACCCTAGACCCACTTCTATGTGCATACCGCCCCAATAGATCCACAGACGATGCAATCGCCATCGCACTGCACACAGCCCTATCCCATCTGGACAAGAGGAATACCTATGTAAGAATGGATTTATTGTGAAGGTGTAGGCTATATTACATGGATTTATTTGACTTTTTAAGATGTAGATGTTCCAAAGGTCTGCATCAGAGGCTTGTAGGCTATGTGTGGAAGCCAGGAGATGCTAAATGTGTTTATGTTAATTAACGGGTCAATTACCGTGAGACTGTCAGTTATTTGCTTGACAATCACCGGTTGATGGAATTTCATGACCGCTACAGCCCTAGTGGTGCGGTCAGCCCAACGCATCGCCGGGGGCACACTGCCTGCCCTCCAGGACACCTACAGCACCCGATGTCACGGCCTGTTCACCCCGCTACCATCCAGAAGGCGAGGTCAGTACAGGTGTATCAAAGATGGGACAGAGAGAATGAAAAACAGCTTCTATCTCAAGGCCAAATAGCCATCACTAGCCGGCTACCACCCAGTTACTCCACCCTGCACCTTAGAGGCTGCTGCCCTATAGACATAGACATGGAATCACAGTCACTTTAATAATGGAAAACGAGTCACTTTAATAATGTTTACATACTGCTTGACTCATTTCATATGAATATATTGTATTCTGTTCTACTGTATTTTAGTCAATGCCAGTTCGACATTGCTCGTCCTAATATTTATATATTTCTTAATTCCATTATTTTACTTTTAGTTTTGTGTGTATTGTTGTGAACTGTTAGATACTACTGCACTGTTGAAGCTAGGAACACAAACATTTCACTACACCCGCAATAACATCTGCTAAATATGTGTATATGACCAATAATATGTGATTTGATTGGTGGAGTACTGCAGAGAAGGTTGTCCTTCTGGAAGGTTCTCCCATCTCCACAGAGGAACTCTGGAGATCTGTCAGAGTGACCATTGGGTTCTTGGTCACCTCCCTGACCAAAGCCATTCTCCCCCGATTGCTCAGTTTGGCCAGGCATCCAGCACTAGGAAGAGTCTTGGTGGTTCCAAACTTCTTCCATTTAAGAATGATGGAGGCCACTGTGTTCTTGGGGACCTTCAATGCTTCAGACATTTTTTGGTACCCTTCCCCAGATCTGTTCCTCGACACAATCCTGTCTTGGAGCTCTACAGACAATTCCTTCGACCTCATGACTTGGTTTTTGCTCTGACATGCACTGTCAACTGTGGGACCTTATATAGACAGGTGTGTGCCTTTCCAAATCATGTCCAATCAATTGAATTTATCACAGGTGGACTCCAATCAAGTTGTAGAAGCATCTCAAGGATGAACAATGGAAACAGGATGCACCTGAGCTCAACTTCAAGTCTCATAGCAAATGGTCTGAGTGCTTACGTAAATAATGCATTTCTGTTTTATTTTTTATTTTTATTGCAAACATTTCTAAAAACCTGTTTTTGCTTTGTCATTATGGGATTGTGAGCATTTTTTTATGTAATACATTTTAGAGTAAGGCTGTAACGTAACAAAATGTGGAAAAAGGGAAGGGGTCTGAATACTTTCCGAATAGACTGTATGTGTAGAATGAGCATCCTACTCTGTGTCTATGTAAATATTGCTTAGTCTCCAATGAAATTAGTCTCCAATGAAAATGAGAGGATTCGCTATGACAACAGCAGCTGTGCAAAACCAAAATAATATTTGCTTATGAGGCTTTACTTATGTGTGTGTGCGCGCGCCGCCTAGATGATGGATGTTTCGTTTTTAGTTACGGCCACAGAAATGTATGCACTCTCTCTCTATTCAATCTCTTTTCTCTCTGTTGCCTCCTGTCTTTCAACTCACCTCTCTCTCGCTCTCTATGTAAAATTAACAGATAGTTCTTCCTACACCCCTCATGTCATGTCTGCTTTGATCACAAGTGTGGGACTTGTGATCAAAGCAGACATGAGGGGTGTAGGAAAGTTCTGTGTTTCTGTCTAATAGTTCTGTGCAGATTAAAACTCTAGTTTCTCTCTCTCTCGTGGCTGTTCTCTCTTCCTTCTCCTCCTCCATCGTCTCTCCTCCAGGTAAGGGGAAACGACCGTACTCTGGAGACTGAGAAGGTACCGCGGGTGCCTCATGACCGGAAGAAGGAGTGGCAGAAACTGGCGCTGGGGGCAGAGCTAGCTGAGGACGACTCTGAGGAGGCCTTGAAAGAAAGAGAGGCTAACGGTTCCGCCACCTACCACGACAGGTCTGGGTGAGTGTGCATGTGCGCTTCCTTGTATCTCCGTACATGGAGCATTGTGGAATGCTATTAAACCCCAACGCTATTCTATATGGAGCATTTGTGACCCCCCCCCCCTTTTTGTGTCTTCCCCCAGAGCTCCTTTGCATATGGAGTGGATGTGTCCCACTCTAACTCTTCCCCCTCTCTCTCTCTCAGAGCTCCTATGTACTTGGAAGGGATGGACGGGCCGTTCTCCCTAGCAGCGCTGCCCTACAGTCAAATGAACGAGCTGCTGAACCGTCCTGGGGACAGAATGTACACGCGACCCCACGACCCCCCACCACTGCCCCCCATGCACCTTCTGGGAGACATCAAACCCCCCTCCATGATCAGGTGGGTGACACACACACAAACACAGAGGCAGACACACACACAGGCACACAAAGTCTTCCCACCACCTCTTTGGCTCTCTGGCTTTGACTCTGAGGACGCTATTCAAGTGAATACAAATGAATAAAAAAATGTCCAGTTCAGTTCTATTCTCTGCTTTGTTGCTCTGTTCTCTAGCCAATTGTGTTGTGTTTTGTTCTGGTTAACTCTAATGATGGGACGCGAGCGGGTGCAGATGTGTTTCCCATCCCCAGAATTTTCTTATCTGAGCGTGGGCAGAGGAAATGAGGGAAGTATGAACACATGGCTGGATGGGATGGGAGGGGAGGGAGCGGGGATAGTGGATCGAAGGTGAGTACAGATAGAGCTGTGGAAGGGATCGATAAGGTGTTAAGGCTAGCGAGGGCCTAGGCAGACGTCTTCCCTGTAGAGCTAACACAGTCCTCACTCTTCCAATCTCTGGAGGAATCAGAGAAGAGAGAGGGAATAAGGACACTGGAGCAGTTTCTCTCTCTCTTGCTCTTTCTATCTACCCCCTCTCTCCTTATTGCTCTCTCTGCTCTCTCCCCCATTTTGCTCTTTCCTCTCCCCTCTCTCATTTTGTTCTCTCCAGATTATTGTTGTGTTTCAATCTTTCTTTTGCCTTTTCTCTCGTTCTGTATAGACCATGCATGTCAGACTAATTTATCTTGATAGGTTTGACACACACAGTGTTTGAATGACTAGACATCACTTATGTAATGCTTAGCATGACAAGTAAGTGTAAGTCAGGGACAGGAAGAGATCGGGATAGATGCGGAGAGAGAGAGAGAGAACATGTCAGGAGAAATTACCTCAAAGAGAGTGAGAGAAAGAGACAGAGCGAGCGAGAAAACCTGTAGTACACTCACCCTTTGTGTTGACCTTTGTTTTCAGCCCAGACGTATTGACTCTAGATCAGTGTTTCCCAACCCTGGTCCTCGAGTACCCCCAACAGTACACATTTTATTGTATCCCTGGACAAGCACACCTGATTCAACTTGTCAGCTAATCCTCCAGCCCTCAATGAGTTAAATGAGATGTGTTTGTCAAGGGCTACAACGAAACGGTGTACTGTTGGGGGTACTCAAGGACCAGGTTTGGGAAACACGGCTCTAGATGGCACCGGACATAACACAGTACAGCTTTCTCCTTCTTGCTTTACTTTCCATCTCCCTGTTATCTCCACTAGATTTTCTTCAATTTCTTGCTCTCTCTTGCCCCCCCAACCTGATTATAAGTTAGCTTCCGGTTAACAGTACCTCTTTCTCTTTGTTTCTCTCTCTCTCTCTGTCTCTCTCTCTCCTCAGCTCCAGTTCAGGTTTTTCAGACAGCAGACCCCAGTCTCCAGCACAGATGCATGGCTTCAATTCCAACACCCCTCCCCCTCCGCCTCCCCCCTTGCCTCCTCCACCTCCCCCCTTGCCTTCCATGTCCAGCTCTGGCCCACGGGGCACCCCTCCTCCCCCTATCCCTCCTCTACCAGTCCAGCAGCAGCCCCCGGCCATCCCCCCTCCCCCCGCCCCCCTCCAGATCGCCCCTGGCGTCC
Organism: Salvelinus alpinus; assembly: GCF_045679555.1. Classification (NCBI taxonomy): domain Eukaryota; kingdom Metazoa; phylum Chordata; class Actinopteri; order Salmoniformes; family Salmonidae; genus Salvelinus; species Salvelinus alpinus. The sequence continues at coordinate 47,385,327 of NC_092112.1, forward strand.
TCCACCCTGCCCCTCCTCCCGTGGCTCCTCCCCTCCACCTCTCCTCCCCGGCCCGCCGCCAAAAGATCCTGGACAAGGGCCCGCCCCCTGGCCAATCAGATGGCACTGTACTGCCCCCGCCCCCTCCTCCTCCTCTGCCTCTCCCAGGAGCACGGAGCTCCTCCCCCTGCCCGCCGGGCCCGCCCCCCGTGCCTTCCTTCCTGTCAGGTGCCGTGGGGTCCCCAGCCTCTCACTCCAGTGGGAAGAAACATTCTGCCAGCCTGCCGCCCATCAGCGATGCACGCAGCGTCTTATTGGAGGCCATCCGCAAAGGTGGGTGGTGCCTCAGTGTATCAGCCAGTAGATCTGGGTATTGTGGTAATATGGTAGCGTCCGAAGCTCAATGTGCTTGGTCATTGGACAGTTTTAAAACAGAAAAAAGCTGTTCCATTCTGTCTTATAGGTTGCCATAATCTAAAGTAGTGTTCCTTTTAAAGGTAACTAGCTAGCACTTTGTCTTGTCCTTGATGCTGAGGACAGAGAAAGAGAGTTGGACTTATGTGACCGACTTATGTGACCTCTCTCTCTCTGCCCCCACCCTACCACTCCCTCCTTCCCCCTCCTTCCCCCTCCCTTTTTTGCCTCCCTCCCCCCAGGAATCCAGCTCAGGAAGGTGGAAGAGCAGAGGGAGCAGGAGGCGGCCAAACACGAGCGTGTGGGGAACGACGTGGCCACCATCCTGTCCCGACGCATCGCCGTCGAGTACTCCGACTCGGAGGATGAGTCCGAGTTCGACGAGGGAGACTGGATGGAGTGAACGAGATGGAGGGAGAGAAGAAGAGAAGGGGACAGAGGGCAAAACTGTCACCCAACTGTACCCCCCTTTCGAGATGTCAGAAGTTTATCCTTACAACTGCTCTCCTCTGTCAGTCCTGTTTTACTTCCCTCTCATGCACTACTCTACACCACTCTCTCTCTCTCTCTCCCCCTCTCCCTCTCCCTCTCCCTCTCCCTCTCCCTCTCCCTCTCTCTGTCAATTACTGTTCTTCTATGTCTGTTTGGATGAAAAGCTCCATGTCAGTTGTTTGTTCCATGTGTTCTGGTCGGGTTATGTTTTTGTACTCATTTTTCTACACTACTGCACATCGTTCAGTTGCTGTCATGTTATTTTCCTTCTTTATCCTCCAATAGTATGAAATCCTCCTCGTGTACAGTTGTTTCAAAAATAACCTTTTAAAGAAAAACTGTTGGTGAAGAACGACACATTTTTTTTTATTTCCTGTTTGTTTCTCAGCTGTTCAGTATTAACGTGACAAAGTGGCATGACACTTTTGTCCTTAGTACTGTCCTTCCTCCTGGTGGGCCAAAGTGGAGGTGAATGGATTCTGTATTTTATTATCTCTTCTTGGAGTTTCTTTTCTAACAGAAAAACACATGCAGTTTTTAAATGGGCCAGTTGTTGCCAATATGAACTACTTGAAGGATGGTAGCCATCCTGAATATCAGTCGGCTGTGGTTATTTGCTGAGGTGATTTATTGGAGTTGTTCTGTGTTTTTATATCATCCGGATTTGACTTATTACCTTGGAACAAGGAAAATATTGTGGTGATGATATGTTATGTGATGACTGTTGTATGATTCTGATGATGAAGATGAAGAAGAATGGTGTATGGTGAGATATTAGAATAATCAGAACCACTTAACAGTAGTGTCCCACTGGGCACACACAGGTCTAATCAACGTTGTTTCCACTTCATTTCAATGAAATTATGTTGACCCAACGTGGAATAGACGTTGAGTTGACGTCTTTGCTCAGTGGGGTCTGACCAATAGGAACCACTTATAGAAGGCAGATTATTTCTCTGTGTGTTAGCTAACGAGATGCCTTACCTCGTTTGACTCTAGAAAACTAAATAAGGGCTCTATTCAATCTGTATCGCTGAAGCGTTACAGATTGTGCAATTCAAATTTTAAGATAATTTCCGATTGAGCCGACAGGTGGTGCGTTTACCGTGAATGCAGTCTCCGCTAACTCGGGAACATTGCCTTTACATTTCAATCACGCTGTAATGCTGATCTTCAGCGATACACATTGAATCGAGCCCTAACAGTTACTATGAAGAATTTAAATGAATTAACGCCATTAGTCTACCTGTGTTTCTGCTGCCAAGGGGGCAGGGCCATGATGAGAAAGAGGGATTCATCTGCCTTCACGGCTCCCTTTGAAGATGTCTGCCGTCCTTTTCTTTATTTTATCTTTCTTTCGTTCTTTCTTGCCTTATTGTTTGTACAGACATATTGTTGAGTTGATGAATGTATTGTGCTGTTACTACTTTTTGCCTGTTCTGGTATGAATTAACTGGTTCTATGTTTGGGGAGTGGGAGAGAGGAAAATGAACCCTGGGTTAAAAAAATATACTGTATAACATGTCACTTATGTAACTGTTGACTGTAACAGTTTGCCTGAGTTAATAAAAGCTAATGTTATGTTTCAGGAGTTGTTGTTGTGTGTTTTATTATTGTGACTTTTAACTATTAAGCTTTTATTAAACCTCGTCCACTTTAATGGGATTTCTTCAACATTCTGAAGCTCCCATTATTAAAAACTCAAATTCTTAGCCGTGACTTCCAAAGGTTTTTTCCACTGTAAACACATCAGCTACATTTACCACTTTCCCAACAAGTTATACAACAACTTAGTGTATGAAATCTTTTTAAACAAATACAGTTTTGACCACTTTCCCAAAAAGTTAGACAAAAATGTTGAGCATATGAAATCTTCGTATACTTATCTGCTATTTAAATCGGGAAACAATTTTTTTTTCGACCAATCAAGGTGTTTTCGCAAACGCATTATTTTTTTTACAAATAACAGACATTTTGACCACTTTCCCAACAAACTTATGAAAGAGTATGGTCTAATTATCTGGTATCATATAAACTCATATAAGACATGGAACATTTTGTAGAATGGCAGGATATTCACTTTAAAATTGCAACATTATCTCTCAATTTAAATCCAATTTTATTGGTCACATACACGTGTTTAGCAAATGTTATTGTGCAGTAATTTCTAACAAGTAATATCTAACAATTTCACAACAATACACTCAATACACACAAATCTAAGCAAAGGAATGGAATTAAGAATATATCAATATTTGGACGAGCAATATCAGCGCGGCATAGACTAAGATACAGTACAATAGAATAGAATACAGTATATACATATGAGATGGGTAATGCAAAATATGTAAACATTATTAAGGTGACAAGTGTTCCATTATTAAATTGGCCAGTGATTTCACGTCTATGTATATAGGGCAGCAGCCTCTAACGTGCTAGTGATTGCTATTTAACAGTCTGATGGCCTTGAGATAAACTCAGCAAAAAAATAAACATCCCTTTTTCACGACCCTGTCTTTCAAACATAATTCGTAAAAATCCAAATAACTTCACAGATCTTCATTGTAAATGGTTTAAACACTGTTTCCCATGCTTGTTCAATGAACCATAAACAATGAACATGCACCTGTGGAATGGTCATTAAGACACTAACAGCTTACAGACGGTAGGCAACTAAGGTCACAGTTATGAAAACTTAGGACACTAAAGAGGCCTTTCTACTAATTCTGAAAAACACGAAAAGAAAGATACACAGGGTCCCTGCTCATCTGCGTGAACGTGCCTTAGGCATGCTGCAATGAGGCATGAGGACTGCAGATGTGGCCAGGGCAATAATTTGCAATGTCCGTACTGTGAGACGCCTAAGACAGCGCTACAGGGAGACAGGATGGACAGCTGATCGTCCTCACAGTGGCAGACCACGTGTAACAACACCTGAACAGGATCGGTACATCCGAACATGACACCTGCTGGACAGGTACAGGATGGCAACAACAACTGCCTGAGTTACACCAGGAACGCACAATCCCTCCATCAGTGCTCAGACTGTCCGCAATAGGCTGAGCGAGGCTGGACTGAGGGCTTGTAGGCCTGTTGTAAGGCAGGTCCTCACCAGACATCACCGGCAACAACGTCGCCTATGGGCACAAACCCACCGTCGCTGGACCAGACAGGACTGGCAAAGTCTGACGAGTCGCGGTTTTGTCTCACCAGGGGTGATGGTCGGATTCGCGTTTATCGTTGAAGGAATGAGCGATACACCGAGGCCTGTATTCTGGAGCGGGATTGATTTGGAGGTGGAGGGTCCGTCATGGTCTGGGGCAGTGTGTCACAGCATCATCGGACTGAGCTTGTTGTCATTACAGGCAATCTCAACGCTGTGCGTTACAGGAAAGACCTCCTCCCTCATGTGATACCCTTCCTGCAGGCTCATCCAGAAATGACCCTCCAGCATGACAATACCACCAGCCATACTGCTCATTCTGTGAGTGATTTCCTGCAAGACAGGAATGTCAGTGTTCTGCCATGGCCAGCGAAGAGCCCGGATCTCAATCCCATTGAGCACTTCTGGGACCTGTTGGATCGGAGGGTGAGGGCAAGGGCCATTTCCCCCAGATATGTCCGGGAACTTGCACGTACCTTGGTGGAAGAGTGGGGTAACATCTCACAGCAAGAACTGGCAAATCTGGTGCAGTCCATGAGGAGGAAATGCACTGCAATACTTAATGCAGCTGGTGGCCACACCAGATACTGACTGTTACTTTTGATTTTGGCCCTTTGTTCAGGGACACATTATTCAATTTCTGTTAATCACATGTCTGTGGAACTTGTTCAGTTTATGTCTCAGTTGTTGAATCTTGTTATGTTAATACAAATATTTATACATGTTTAGTTTGCTGAAAATAAACACAGTTGACAGTGAGAGGACTTTTCCTTTATTTGCTGAGTTTAGAAGCTGTGATTCAGTCTCTCGGTCCCAGCTTTGATGCACCTGTACTGATCTCGCCTTCTGGATGATAGAGTGGTGAACAGGCAGTGGCTCGGGTGGTTGTTGTCCTTAAAGATCTTTCTGGCCTTCCTGTGACATTGGGTGCTGTAGGTGTCCTGGAGGGCAGGTAGTTTGACCCCGGTGATGCGTTGGGCAGACCGCACCACCCTCTGGAGAGGCCTGTGGTTGCAGTTGCTGTACCAGGTGGTGATACAGCCCGACAGGATGCTCTCATTTATGCATCTGTAAAATTTTGTGAGGGTTTTAGGTGACAAGCCAAATTTCTTCAGCCTCCTGAGGTTGAAGAGGCACTGTTGCGCCTTCTTCACCACACTGTCTGGGTGGGTGAACCATTTCAGTTTGTCAGTGATGTGTACGCCGAGGAACTTGAAGCTTTCCACCCTCTCCACTGCTGTCCCATCGATGTGGATAGGGGGGTGCTCCCTCTGCTGTTTCCTGAAGTCCACAGTCAGCTCTTTTGTTTTGTTGATGTTGAGTGAGATGTTATTTTCCTGCCACCACACACCCAGGGCCCTCACTTCCTCCCTAGGCTGTCTCGTCATTTTTGGTAATTAGGCCTACTACTGTTGTGTCGTTTTCAAACTTGATGATTGAGTTGGAGGCATGGAAGCCATGCCCTTATGAGTGAACAGAGAGTACAGGAGGGAGCTGAGCACGGAGTCTTGTGGGGCCCCAGTGTTGAGGATCAGAGAAGTGGAGGTGTTGTTTCCTACCTTCACCACCTGGGGGCATCCCATCAGGAAGTCCAGGACCCAGTTGCACAGGACGAGGTTCAGACCCAGGGCCTCAAGCTCAATGATGACCTTGGAGGGTACTACAGTGTTGAATGCTGAGCTATAGTCAATGAACAGCATTCTTACATAGGTATTCCTGTTGTCCAGATGGGATGGGATAGGACAGTGTGCAGTGCGATGGTGATTGCATCATCTGTTGATCTATTGGGGCGATAATCAAATTGAAGTGGGTCTAGGGTGTCAGGTAAGATAGAGTTGATGACTGGACCTTCTCAAACAGTTCCGAGTACCCCTGCATTAAACTAACCCACTATAACTACCCTTAATAACTAAACAAACTACAATTGCGACCCCACTTACTATAGTAAACCCATGGCCTACCTATCTAAAACATTCACTATTAATACTACAATGTACAGTGCTGTGAAAAAGTAATAGCCCCCTTTCTAATTTTCTCTACTTTTGCATTTTTTTGATACTGAATGTTGTCAGATCTTCAACCAAAACCTAATGTTAGATAAATAACACAACAATGACATACTTATTTGATGTAGTCCATGAACAAAGTTGTGCAACACTCAATGCCCCTGTGTGAAAAGGTAATAGCCCAGTTACTCAGTTGGATTGACTCCAACCAAACGCTTCCTGTAGCTGTTGATTAATCTCTCACGTTGCTGTGGAGGAATTGTGGCCACCTCTTCCATGCAGAACTGCTGTAACTCAGCGTCATTTGTGGGTTTTCAAGCACGAACTGCTCGTTTAAAGTCCTGCCACAATTGGGATTAGGTTTGGACTTTGACTAGACCATTCCAAAACTGTTTAGCCATTTTCATAAAGACATTGTGTGTTTTAGATCATTGTCTTGCTGCATGACCCAGCTGCGCTTCATCTTCAGCTTCAGCTCACAGATGGATGGCCTGACATTCTCCTGTAGAATTCTCTGGTATGGGGCCTCCCGAGTGGCACAACGGTCTAAGGCACTGCATCGCAGTGCTAGCTGCGTTACTACAGATCCTGGTTTGATACCGGGCTGTTTCGTAGGACATCCCGGCAGACCCATGAGGCGACGCACAATTGGCCCAGCGTCGTCCGGGTTAGGGGAGGGTTTGGCCAGACGGGATGTCCTTGTCTAGCGACTCCTGCAGCAGGCCGGATGCATGCACACTGACATGGTCGCCAGGTGGAAGGCGTTTCCTCCGACACACTGGTGTGGCTGGTTTCCTGGTTAAGACTGCATTGTGTCAAGAAGCAGTGCGGCTTGGCGGGGTTGTTTTTCGGAGGACGCATGGCTCTCGACCTTCGCCTCTCCCGAGTCCGTACGGGATTTTCAGCGATGGGACAAGTGTCACGCCCTGACCGTAGATTGCTTTGTAAGTTTCTATTTTTAGTTTGGTCAGGGTGTGATGTGGGTGGGTATTCTATGTTGTAGGTCTAGGTTTTCTATTTCTATGTGTTTGGCCTGGTATGGTTCTCAATCAGAGGCAGCTGTCTATCGTTGTCTCTGATTGAGAGCCATACTTAGGTAGCCTGTTTTCCCATTTTGAGTTGTGGGTGATTATTTTCTGTTTAGTGTTTTTTCGTCACCTTACAGGACTGTTCGTTTGTCGTTTTTGTTGTTTTGTTCAGTGTTCAGTTGTTTTATTAAAAATATGAACACTTACCACGATGCACCTTGGTCCTCCTCCCGACGACATTCGTGACAACAAGACTATAACTACCAATTGGATATGACGAAATTGAGGAGAAAAAGGGAGTAAAAAAAAATAGATTTCTCTGATGCAGAACAGAATTCATGGGTCCTTCTAGGGCCTGAGGCAGCAAAGCATCCCCAAACCATCACACTACCACCACCATGCTTGACCGTTGGTATGAGGTTCTTACTGTGGAATGCAGTGTTTGGTTTTCGCCAGGCATAATGGGACCCATGTCTTCCAAAAAGTTATACTTTTGAATAATTTGTCCTTAGAACATTCTTCCAAGAGTCTTGATGATCATCCAGGTGCTTCCAGGTGCTTTTTTGGCAAATTTCAGTCAACATTCTTTGGACTATATGGGTCCCATTATACCTGGCAAAAACCAAATGTCAGGATTGTGGGTTTTTATTCCAGGTGGGAACACCCATACCAGAAATGCATGTATATGTCGCTTTGGAAAAAAGTAATCTCCTCAATGTATATATATATGTATATATATATGTTTTGTTTTTACAAAAATACTTTGAAAGAGATGAAGCAAGCCAAACTATGTTTCTTCATGGAAAATTACCTTCTAGTTCTTTACACAATTATATGGTAGATGCAGTGGTGAGAGAAAGTTCCTGAAACCTTTAGGATTTTCTGTATTTCTGCATAAATTTAACCTACATGTGTTCAGGTCTTCATCTAAGTCAATGGTGTCAAACATACGGACCATGGGCCAGATCTGGATTGGACACCCTCGCGGGAAAGATCTGGCCCATCGGCCGTATGTTTGACACAAACAAAATACACTGTAAAATTACTAAATCCAAATCGAAACTGTGTGGAAATTATAATAGACCTACATATATTGACTGTGTTCACCTCGCTAGAGTCAGAGTGTATTCAAAAGTCCAAAAACGATGGACAGAGGACTAGGTTTTGTAAATTTTGACAGTGAGGAAATATAACCAATTTACAATTCAGCCCCCCGGACCTCGTTAAATGCTTTATTTTTATTTAACCTAAGCAAGTCAGTTAAGAACAAATTCTTATTTACAATGACGGCCTACACCATTGAAGACCGAATGCGGCCTGCGGGGCAAAATTAGTATGACAACCCTGATCTAAGTCCTGATCATAGATCAAGTGAACATAATTAAATTAGTAACACAAAAACAATTTTACTTTTAATTTCTTTGAGCAAATTGAGCCAGCATTCAATTTATTATAAGTATGTGAACCTGTAGATTAATCAACTCAATTAAATGTATTAAAGTAGTCAAGTGTTGTATTTGGTCCAATATTCTGTGCACATAATGACTACATACAGCTTGGATGCATTTGCTGTTTGCTTTACCCAATAGTAAATCAGTAGTGAATGATGAGTAATTTTATTTTTAAGTGAGTATATAATCTGTTTCTGAACACTTCTAAATTCATCCTGATAATGCCATGCTTAAGAAAAAACATGAATAATGATTCAAAGTTACAAAACATGCTAACCTCTCACCATGTACAATAACAGGGGAGGTGTAACGTAGACGCAGGGAGTCAGGAAGCAAGTGCAGATAATGAGTTTAATGATGAAGAACATAGAATGATACAAAACAAGAAAAGTGTCCAAACATGGAAACATAAACAATATTGCCTGTGGGTGATAACAACGAAGTGCTATATAAAGGGGAAGTAATGAAGTCCAGGTGTGCCGAATGAGGTTTGCCAGGTGTGTGTAAGGATGGGTTGCCAGGACCAGTGGTTAGTAGACCGGCAATGTCGAGCTCCGGAGGGGGAGTGGACGTGACAGTACCCTCCCCCCACAATGCGCGGCTCCAGCTGCTGGACAACGCCGGTCAGGAGGACGGCCCCGAAGACGAGGAGCGGGCTGGTTGGCGAAGGTGGAAATCTCGGATGATGTTGGGATCTAGAATGTCACCCACCGGAACCCAACACCACTCCTCTGGACCGCACCCCTCCCAGTCCACCAGGTACTGGAACCAATCCCCACGACGTCTGGAGTTCAGGAGAGACCTGATGGCATAGGCAGAACTACCAGCAGGGGAGACAGAGGGGTGTCATGAGGGATGGCATCAGCCAGGGGCCAGGAACCACCGGCCAGGGAAATGTGAAAAGAGCGTGAGATCCGGTAGTCATTGGGAAGCTGTAATCGGTAAGTTACCTCATTGACCATCCGGAGGACATTGAATGGCCCCATAAACCAGAGGCTCAGCTTCCGGCAGGACAGGTGGAGTGGGAGGTTCCTGGTGTTTAGCCAGACGCCATCACCAGGATGGAAAGCGGTCTGCCTGCTGCTTCTGGCACCGGATGGCATGTTGGAGCCTCACTTGGGCAGCGTCCCAAACCTCCCCTGAGCGCCAGAACTTTGGTCTGGCTCCGGATCAACGGATCCATGGCCGGCTGGAACCCCAGGATGCACTGGAAGGGAGACAACGAGTTGGAGGAGTGACAAAGTGAGTTCTGGGCGTACTCTGCCCAGGGAAGAAACCAGGCCCACTCCCTCTGTCGGTCCTGACAGTGACCCCTCAGGAACCTCCCCAGCTCCTGGTTGGTCCTCTCCACCTCCCCGTTGGACTGAAGCTGGTACCCAGATGCGAGGCTGACCATGACCCAAAACACGTGGTGTGAATTGGGGACCACGGTTGGAGATGATATCCTCCAGAAAGCCATAGTGCCGGAAGACCTGCTGAAACAGTTCCTCAGCGACCTGGTGAGCAGTAGGGAGACCAGAGAGTAGGATAAAACAGCAGGATTTGGAGAATCTGTCCACAACAACCATAACAGTGGTGAAGATCAGTGACAAAATCTATCGACAGATGGATCCTAGGCCGCTGAGGCACGGGAAGGGAAAGGAGTTTCCCTGCTTCCGGGGAGACTTGGTTTGGGCACATACGGAGCAGGAGTTGATGTAGCGAGAGATGTCCTGCGCCAAGGTAGGCCACCAGTACTTAATGGAGATGGATTGAGTGGTGCAGGTGATACCTGGGTGTCCAGCAGCAAGGGATTTGTGCACGCAGGTTAAAAGCCAAACCCTTACCTCCGTGGGAACATAGGTGCACTCCAGAGAACAGGTAGCCGGTGCGGGTTCCCTCTCCAGAGCCTGGTGGAGGTCCACGTCTACGTCCCAGAGCATGGGGCAACGATTCGGAAGGGCATTATGATGGGATCACTCAGGACAGGAACCTCTCCTGAATTGTGGAGTTGGGACAGGGCATCGGCTTTGATGTTCTTTGAACCTGGGCAGTATGACAAGGTGAATTTGAATCTAGTAAAGAAAAGGACCCACCTTTCTTGGCGCAGGTTAAAGCATTTAATAAAGACATTTATAGTACAATATTATGGGGAATGGGAATGAGAAGCTACTTACACAGTGTTGGAAAGGGATCAAAGCAGTGATTAAATGAGGGTATGTGTAACGGCAGCCTTCCTCCTCTTCGTCTGAAGAGGAGGTGTAACAGGGATCGGACCAAGACGCAGCGTAGCTCGTGTTCAACATGTTTAATTTCAAACGAAAATGTGAACACTTAAAATATACCTAGACCTACAACATAGAATACCCACCCACATCACACCCTGGCCAAACATAGAAACAGACAAACTAGACACACAACATAGAATGCCCACCCAGCTCACGTCCTGACCAACACTAAAACAAGCACAACACACAAGAACTATGGTCAAAATGTGACAGTACCCCCCTCCTGAGGTGCGGACTCCGAACGCACCCCCTAAAACTCAAGGGGAGGGTCTGGGTGGGCATCTGTCCGCGGTGGCGGCTCCGGCGCAGGACGAGGCCACCACTCCACCATTGTCTTTGTCCCCCTCCTTAGCGTCCTTTGAGTGGCGACCCTCGCCCCCGACTTAGGCCTAGGAATCTTCACCAAGGTCCCCACTAGATTGAGGAGACAGCTCAGGACAGAGAGGCAGCTCATGACTGGAGGGCAGCTCATGACTGGAGGGCAGGTTATGACTGGAAGGCAGCTCATGACTGGAAGGCAGCTCATGACTGGAAGGCAGCTCATGACTGGAAGGCAGCTCATGACTGAAGGGCAGCTCATGACTGAAGGGCAGCTCATGACTGGAGGGCAGCTCATGACTGGAAGGCGGCTCATGACTGGAGGGCGGCTCTGGCAGCACCTGACTGGCTGGCGGCTCTGGCAGCTCCTGACTGGCTGGCGGCTCTGGCAGCTCCTGACTGACGGACGGCTCTAATGGCTCGGGACAGACGGGCGGCTCTAATAGCTCGGGACAGACGGGCGGCGTGGTGTTGGCACCGATGGTACTGGGCTGAGGGCACGCACCTCAAGGCGAGTGCAGGGTGCTGGAACTGGAGGCCTGGTACGTGGCGCCGGCACCGGAGAGCTGGTGCATGGGGCTGCCACAGGAGAGCTGGTGCGCTGAGCTGGCACAGGATGTGCAGGGCTAGGGAGGCGCACAGGAGGCCTGGTGCGTGAGGCTGGCACAGTCTTCACCAGACGGCTAGCCCGCACCTCAGGACGAGTATGGAGAGCTGACTCAGGTGACATCAAATCCCCGACACGCTCCGTCGGGCGGATGTCGTGCCTCCAACACCAACACAACACCTCCCTCATAACTCTCTCTTCCAATTTCCCCATTAGATCCTTCACAGTCTCTACCTCGCTCACCTCCAATACCGCCCTCACCGGCTCTGGTTCCATCCTTGACTCCTTACGGTAAGCAGGGGGAGTTGGCTCAAGTCTCCTACTTGACCCAGCTACCCCCCCCCCCCTTTATCCCCCCCCCCCCCCAAGAAATGTTTGGGGCTTCTTCTCGGGCTTCCTACCACGCTTCCGTGCTGCCTCCTCATACCACCGCTCCTCGGCTTTAGCTGCCTCCAGTTTTTCACGAGAGCGGTGATTTTCTCCAACCTTAGCCCAGGGTCCTTTACCGTTCAGAATTTCCTCCCATGTCCAGGAGTCCTGTGTAATGGGCCACTGCTGCTGCTGTCGCTGCTGCCCGTTACTACGCTGCTTGGTCCGAGTTTGGTGGGTGGTTCTGTAACGGCAGCCTTCCTCCTCTTCGTCTGAAGAGGGATCGGGATCGGACCAAGACGCAGCGTAGCTCGTGTTCAACATGTTTAATTTCAAACGAAAATGTGAACACTTACAACAATTACAAAATAACAAAACGTGTCAAACCGAAACAGCCCTATCTGGTGCAGAGAAAACACAGAGACAGGAAACAACCACCCACAATCCCCAACACAAAACAAGCCACCTATATATGATTCCCAATCAGAGACAACACAAAACATCTGCCTCTGATTGAGAACCATATTAGGCCAAACATAGAAACAGACAAACTAGACACACAACATAGAATGCCCACCCAGCTCACGTCCTGACCAACACTAAAACAAGCACAACACACAAGAACTATGGTCAGAACGAGACAGTATGAGCCATGAGTTGAGGTGTTCAGAGGCTTGACCAGAGCAGAACAGGATTTGACTGAGAAGACAAAAAACAATAACACAAGACACTACACACTACACAGTTACACAAAAGAGCTACGAATTAGTTAGTCCAAGCAAGGAGTAAAATCATTGATGTGTAATAATGTGATTGTGTTTGTGTATGTGACTGATTCTACATACAGTAATGAGAGAAAATTGATAGGGGTACTCACAGTGCTTGGAGGGGAAACATTCAATGTGCCAGTGGATGAGCGGGCACATGAGACGTGGCTTCAGTTCATGTCAGGAGAAAGTTGACACTGGTAGTGGAGTGGAGTGGTCATCACTTCCTAATCAGGGAACAGGAGGGGACTTAGCTGTAAATACAATTAGCAGATACATTCCATTACAGCTGTGTCATCGTGGGTTTGGACAACGAGTTTCTCTATGACGTTAAACTCAGACATCTCAAAATTCATACAGTCAAACACAGACTGTGCATCTCGCGCACTTGACACATCAAAGTAGCACAAGAAATGAAGCCCTGATCATCCACATACCTGGCGATAACTGACAACACCATGCAATACACCTCATGAAGATAACCTTCCTTCTCTTCACTCTCACACACACATGCACACACAAACAGCCTTCAGTATTGTATCTATAAACTGCCTTTGTGAACTTTTGAACTCCATTTCTCGCCTTGGTGCACAAATGGTGAAGAGGAGCTGCTCCAGTCCTCCTTCTCCTCCTCGCTTCAGCAGTTCCTCCATTTGTGTTCCTCCTGCCCACGCTCTCCCTCCACTGTTCTACTCCATCTGTAACCACATTGTAACCTCTCCTGTAAACCTACGTGAAAAAATACTACAGTTTACTATAGAATACTACAGTACTTACAATATAATTATATAGTAAACTGTAGTATGCTGTATAATACAATAATACACACTGTCGTACCCCTCATACTTACTATAGAATGTTGTAGTATACGGTAGAATATTACAGTAAATACTACAGTTTTATCCGCAAAACAAATACTGTAGTAAATACTACAGTAAAGTTCCACAAAAACCCTACAGTCTACAAAAACACTACACTTTTTACCTATAGTAAATACTACAGTATGTCATTTGCATATACCCTGTCCATTCCACTCCCCATATAACAACTTGTGCCACCCAAGTGAAAAAACAACATGCCCAGTATAGACCATATTGTGTTTTCTACTTTCAGACCCCAGTCATACAGTACATACAGGTTATGAAATATGTATCCAGTAGGTTCTGATAATAAAACAAAAACAGTATAATAAATACTACAGTAATGTCTGCAAAAACACTACATTATACTACAGTCTGCAAAAAACTTAATGAATAATTATAGTATATACATTGAGTGTAGAAAACATTAACACCTTTCTAATATTAAGTTGCAACCCGTTTACCCTCAAATCAGTCTCAATTTGTCAGGGTATGGACGCCAGGGCATGCGGGTTCAAGTTAACCCCAATGCACAGTTGTGTCAAGTTGGCTGGATGTCCTTTGGTTGGTGGAGCATTCTTGATGCACACGGGGAAAAAACCCAGCAGTGTTGTAGTTCTTGACACCAGTGTGCCTGGCACCTTCTACCATACCCCTTTTAAAGGTAATTCAATATTTTGTCTTGCCCTCTAAATGACACCCATTCACAATCCATGTCTGAATTGCCTCAAGGTTTAAAAATCCTTCTTTAACCTGACTCCTCCCCTTTATCTACACTGATTGAAGTGGATTTAATAAGTGACATCAATAAGGGATCATAGCTTTCACCTGGATTCACCTGGTCAGTCTATGTCATGGAAAGAGAAGGTGGGCATAATGTGTTGTATACTCAGAGTACAGTAGTACAGTTTTCTTTTACTCCACTATTTATGCTATAGTTAACTGTAAATACAAGAGTATACTACAATAAATACCATAGTAAATAATACAGTATTCAGTATTTTTGAATGTCTTATTTATTCTGTCACACACACAACACATTTAGTATTTTTCTTCCTTTTTTGTATATATTTCAATTTATTTTCCATTTTTAAATTAAATATACCTTCCGGTTACCCGCCTCACCCAATGTAATACGGATCCGCAATTTGTTTAGACCTTATAGCCAGAACCTCCATCAGCAGCTAGCCATCAGAAGCTAACCAGCTACTAGCTATTTAGTCATTGTCAGCCACTGCTAGCGGCCTTTACGTTCCGCACAGACACCAGCCGTTTTTTTTGCCTGGATAATGCTTGCCAGCCTGCCAGTATCGGACTGTTTTCTCCACTACAACGCCGTATTCCTGCCGTACACCCTGAACCATTACCCCTGATCATCACAGCTAGCTAGCTGCCACTGAGTGGCCCAGCCCCGAAGCGAGCTCTGAGCCAGGCCCACCTCCCGGCCTACTCAGTGATCACTCGGCTACACAGCTAATGCCTCCTGGACTCTACCCCAACATGGCTAGAATCCACTACTACACCAGATCCTTGCCGCAAACTCTGGACCTTTGCGTCGGATCATTGCTGCTAGCTAGCTGCTACCGAGTGGCTATAGTGGCTAAAGCCCCTGCCCCGAAGCCAGCACCAGTTAGCCGCGAGTCAGGCGCATCTGCCGGCTAGCAAACAAAATTACTACAACTACAATACCTCTTTTGCCATCTGGCCAGGACCCTTTGTTGACACGGCGCCCCTTACCGTACCACCACGACTGGTCTGCCGACGGAACTCAATCCACTGTGCCCTCAACTGGCCTTTTCCCGGACGTCGGAGCAGATGCTTCTACTAACCCTGTCCTGCTAACTTTAAACGCCGTGTCTCCGGCATGCTAGCGTAGTAACGACTACCTCGCGGGTTCCCTGTTCCATCAATTGTTGTTCACTGGACCCTATGATCCCTTGGCTACATAGCTGATGCCTGCTGGACTGTTCATTAATCACGGTACTCCATTTTGTTAATTTTTTTGTTTATCTGTCGTCGCCAGCCTCGAACTCAGGCCCTGTGTGTAGTTAACTGACCCTCTCTGCCCATCCATCGCCATTTTACCTGTTGTTGTTGTCTTAGCTGATTAGCTGTTGTTGTCTTACCCGTTGTTGTCTTCGCTAGCACTCCCAATCAACACCTGTGATTGCTTTATGCCTCGCTTTATGTCTCTCTCAAATGTCAATATGCCTTGTATACTGTCGTTTAGGATAGTTATCATTGTTTTAGTTTACTGCGGAGCCCCTAGTCCAACTCAACATGCCTCAGATACCTCCTTTGTCCCACATCCCACACATGCGGTGACCGCACTCAGCATAACTAACGCATCTAGAGATGCAACCTCTCTTATCATCACTCAGTGCCTGGGTTTACCTCCACTGTACCTGCACCCCACCATACCCCTGTCTGTACATTATGCCCTGATTCTATTCTACCACGACCAGAAATCTGCTCCTTTTATTCTCTGTCCCCAACGCACTAGAAGACCAGTTTTGATAGCTTTTAGCCGTACCCTCATCCTACTCCTCCACTGTTCCTTGGGTGATGTGGAGGTTAACCCAGGCCCTGCGTGTCCCAAGGCACTCTCATTTGCTGACTTCTGTAACCGAAAAAGCCTTGGTTTCATGCATGTTAACATCAGAAGGCTCCTCCCTAAGTTTGTTTTACTCACTGCTTTAGCACACTCCGCCAACCCTGATGTCCTTGCCGTGTCTGAATCCTGGCTTAGGAAGGCCACCAAAAATACTGAGATTTCCATACCCAACTACAACAGTTTCCGTCAAGATAGGACTGCCAAAGGGGGAGGAGTTGCAATCTACTCCAGAGATAGCCTGCAAAGTTCCGTCATACATTCCAGGTCTATGCCCAAACAAGTCGAGCTTCTACTTAAAAAAATGAATCTCTCCAGAAATAAGTCTCTAACTGTTACCGCCTGTTATAGACCCCCCTCAGCACCCAGCTGTGCCCCGGACACCATATGTGAATTGATTGCCCCCCATTTATCTTCAGAGTCCGTTCTGTTCGGTGACCTAAACTGAGATATGCTTAACACCCCGGCAGTCCTACAATCTAAACTAGATGCCCTCAATCTCACACAAATTATCAAGGAACACACCAGGTACAACCCTAAATCCGTAAACATGGGCACCCTCATAGATATCATCCTGACCAACTTGCCCTCCAAATACACCTCTGCTGTTTTCAGTCAGGATCTCAGCGATCGCTGCCTCATTGCCTGCATCCACTATGGGTCCGCGGTCAAATGACTACCCCTCATCACTGTCAAACGCTCCCTAAAACACTTCTGCGAGCAGGCCTTTCTAATCGACCTGGCCCAGGTATCCTGGAAGGATATTGACCTCATCCCGTCAGTCGAGTCGTTCTTTAAAAGTAATTTCCTCACCATCTTAAAAAAGCATGCCCCTTTCAAAAAATGTAGAACTAAGAACAGATATAGCCCTTGGTTCACTCCAGACCTGACTGCCCTCGACCAGCACAAAAACATCCTGTGGCGGACTGCACTAGCATCGAACAGTCCCAGCGTTATGCAACTTTTCAGGGAAGTCAGTAACCAATACATGCAGTCTGTCAGGAAAGTAAAGACTAGCTTTTTCAAACAGAAATTTGCATCCTGTAGCTCTAACTCCCAAACGTTTTGGAACACTGTAAAGTCCATGGAGAATAAGAACACCTCCTCCCAGCTGCCCACTGCACTGAGGCTAGGTAACATTGTCTCCACTGATAAATCCATGATAATCGAGAATTTCAATAAGCATTTCTCTACGGCTGGCCATGCTTTCCTCCTGGCTACCCCAACCATGGCAAACAGATCCGTACCCCAAGCCTCCCCAGCTTCTCCTTCAAACAAATCCAGATAGCAGATGTTCTGAAAGAGCTGCAAAACCTGGACCCATACAAATCAGCTGGGCTAGACAATCTGGACCCTCTCTTTCTAAAATGATCCGCCGCCATTGTTGCAACCCCTATTACCAGTCTGTTCAACCTCTCTTTCGTATCGTCTGAGATCCCTAAAGATTGGAAAGCTGCCGCGGTCATCCCCCTCTTCAAAGGGGGTGACACTCTAGACCCAAAATGTTATAGACCTATATCCATCCTGCCCTTCTAAAGTCTTCGAAAGCCAACTTTATAAACAGATCACTGACCATTTTGAATCCCATCGTACCTTCTCCGCTGTGGAATCCGGTTTCCGAGCTGGTCATGTGTGCACCTCAGCCACACTCAAGGAACTAAACCAAGGCTTTCAACTCTGTCAATCACCATATTCTTATCGGCAGACTCAACAGCCTTGGTTTCTCAAATGACTGCCTCGCCTGGTTCACCAACTCCTTCTCAGACAGAGTTCAGTGTGTCAAATCGGAGGGCCTGTTGTCCGTACCTCTGGCAGTCTCTATGGGGGTACCACAGGGTTCAATTCTCTAGCCGACTCTTTTGTCTGTATACAGTGGGGAGAACAAGTATTTGATACACTGCCGATTTTGCAGGTTTTCCTACTTACAAAGCATGTAGAGGTCTGTAATTTTTTATCATAGGTACACTTCAACTCTGAGAGACGGAATCTAAAACAAAAATCCAGAAAATCACGTTGTATGATTTTTAAGTAATTCATTTGCATTTTATTGCATGACCAAATTCAAAAAATATAAAATATTTATAAATCATGAAATCACAAGTGAAATATACCAAAACACAGCTTAGCTTAATCCACCTATCGTGTCAGATTTTGAAAATATGCTTTACAGCGAAAGCAATCTAAGCGTTTGTGAGTTTATCAATCACTAGACAGTAAGAACAGCTAGCCGCAAATTAGCTTGGTCACGAAAGTCAGAAAAGCAATAAAATAATCGCTTACCTTTGATAATCTTCGGATGTTTGCACTCACGAGACTCCCAATTACACAATATTTAGTTTTTTTGTTCGATAAAGATTAGTTTTATAACCAAAAACCGGCATTGGTTTGCGCGTTATGGTCAGAAAACCACAGGCTCGTTCCGGAGGTTAACTAACCTTCAAACGAGCTTCAATGCCATGAAACTCTCCTTCCGTATCCTCCAACTGCTCTTAAACTCTAGTAAAACCAAATGCATGCTTTTCAACCGTTCGCTGCCCGCACCTGCACGCCCAACTAGCATCACTACACTGGACGGTTCTGACTTAGAATATGTGGACAACTATAAATACCTAGGTGTCTGGCTAGACTGTAAACTCTCCTTCCAGACTCATATTAAAGATCTCCAATCCAAAATTAAATATTGAATCGGCTTCCTATTTCGCAAACAAAGCCTCCTTCACGCCGCCAAACATACCCTCGTAAAACTGACTATCCTACCGATCCTCGACTTCGGCGATGTCATTTACAAAATAGCTTCCCATACTCTACTCAGCAAATTGGATGCAGTCTATCACAGTGCCATCCGTTTTGTCACCAAAGCCCCTTATACCACCCACCACTGCGACCTGTATGCTCTAGTCGGCTGGCCCTCGCTACATATTCATCACCTGTCCCACTGGCTCCAGGTCATCTATAAGTCTATGCTAGGTAAAGCTCTGCCTTATGTCAGCTCACTGGTCACGATAACAACACCCACACGTAGCACGCACTCCAGCAAGTATATCTCACTGGTCATCCCCAAAACCAACACATCTTTTGGCCGCCTTTCCTTCTAGTTCTCTGCTGCCAATGATTGGAACGAATTGCAAAAATTTACCTCACTAACGTTAAACATCAGCTATCTGAGCAGCTAACCGATCGCTGCAGCTGTACATAGCCCATCTGTAAATAGCCCACCCAATCTACCTACCTCATCCCCATATTGTTTTTAATTTACTTTTCTGCTCTTTTGCACACCAGTATTTCTACTTGCACATCGTTATCTGCTCATCTATCACTCCAGTGTTAATTTGCTAAAATATAATTACTCCGCTACTATGGGCTATTTATTGCCTTACCTCCTCACGCCATTTGCACACACTGTATATAGACTTTTTAAAATGTTTATTGTGTTAATGACTGTACGCTTGCTTATTCCATGGGTAACTCTGTTGTTGTTTGTGTCGCACTGCTTTGATTTATCTTGACCAGGTCGCAGTTGTAAATGAGAACTTGTTCTCAACTAGCCTACCTGGTTAAATAAAGGTGAAATTTTAAAAAAGTATAAAAAAGACAACAAGCAGTGCAGGATAATCTTAAGAGATTTCAGTCATTGTATTAGAGCTGCAAATGACACAGGCTCATTTTAATACGTCAGCTTTAGGTCTGTTGGGATTAAAAGTTAATACATTTCTTCACAATCACACTGTCCTGGTGCAGGTTTATTTAAAATCAGTGTTTGTGTGTATGTATGTGTGTTTGTATAATACACTTTCACTGGGGACAAGGGGGTGATGTCCCTCCCACATTCTGAAATTGCATTTTTGTGTCACCGCCCCCCAGTTTTATCATCAACTGCTTTAGGACCAAGCGGACACCTCCAGGTGGTTGCGTAGGCTGTTTGGAGTGTTCAGCCACAGGGATTTTGGACCGTGTGGACACCACAGAGCTGTGGTGGCAGTCTGTGTGGAGGGAAAGCTTCTAGAAGTGTCACGAATCCCGCTTCCTGAGTCTGTTTTTGCCTGTGTTCTGTCCTGGAGTGTTTTTCCGGTGTCCTGGAACGCACCCTGTCTGGTTGCCGGGCGACGTAGCTAGTTGGGAGATCTCTGATTACCCGCACCTGTATCCCATCAGCTATCTGCACACCTGGTCCTGATCATCACCTCTCCACTTCATAAGCTCGGACCTGACATCCATTCCCTGCCGGATCGTTAGCCATGAACCGTATGTTGTGCCAGCGTATCAGCCTCCAGTTTGATAGAGTTTGTTTTGTTGTTTTGTACGTCTTGCTTGCCTTGAACTTACCTCCGTTTATTCTGTCTACAGTTATTCACCCGGATCACTTACCCCATTCCTGCCTGGTCATCGGTGGCTTCCGCTACTCCCTTGGATCTACCTATTCACTCCCATCAACTCACCGCCGCTGCCCGCTCCGCCACCTGGATCTTTCTACCTCTACATTTACACTTGTAAATAAATACTCACCTTCTTCCTACTCTCCTTGTCCTGGTCTGCTTCTGGGTTCTATTTTGGAAAAGCGTGACAAGAAGGCTGGCTGGACCAGCACGGGAGAATTGAGCATAGTTCAGTGTGTATGTATTGCGCTCTTTCACAGAGTTGTAAAAGCAAGCAGAGCAGAAACTGGCAACTCTCTTTAGTTGACTGATGTAGCTGGCAAGGTAACTGCTGTTTAACTTAACAGAAAAACGTAACTTGTGTTTATTCGCAGTGCTGAGCTAGTATTGTAACTGACATGTAGCGTTAGCTAATGCTTCATCCCCTCTCGACTGAGGTGAATGAATAAGCTACGCTAGCTAGTAGCTACCACAGCCAGGTCAGCTCTAGTCTATAGTTATCTGTCAGATAGTGATAAGAGGTGGCTATTATTACTATCTAACAGCTGTTGTTAATATGGAAATGTTTTGTAGCCTTTGTTTTGTCCTGTTTCAGAAGTAAATGAGCTTGGCTAGCTTTCGCCAGTTGATGTTTTTTCATTACAGTACAACGGTTTGATTTGTTTGATCTTAGCTAGCTACATAGCCGTCTTTGTATCAAAGATAATTGTGTAGTTATTGAGGTTCGCTAGCCAGCTATTTTCGTCCTAACGTAACTTAACGTAGTCAACACTGCTAGCTAGCCAGCTAGCCACCGAATAGCAGCACTGTAGAAACGATTACATTACAACGGAACGACTTGATTAGTGTAGTGTTAGCTAGCTACATAGTTGTCTTTGCTATCTTTGTATTTAAGATAATTGTGTAGTTTTGAGTAATTATCGGTTAGCTAGCCAGCTATTTTCGTCCGCCGCGCTGCCGTTCTCCTACCTGGTCAACACTGCTAGCAAACACTGCTAGCTAGCCTGTTGAGGACCAGGGGGTGCTATTTTCACTTTTGGGGAAAATCGTATGATATTTAAACGGCCTCGTACTCAATTCTTGCTCGTACAATATGCATATTATTATTACTATTGGATAGAAAACAGTCTCTAGTTTCTAAAAGCGTTTGAATTATTTCTCTAAGTGAAACGGAACTCTTTTTACAGACATTTTCCTATCCGGAAGTGAGATTTCCAAATGCGAAGTCTCTCTTTAAGACCTTGTCTATAAAAGGGCATGTCACTTATGACTGTAGAAACACGTCATACACCTTCCCCTGGGTGTCATGCGGAAGTGAGAGCAGAAATCAGTTGATTATCTCGTTCAGGGGTTGTATACAACATCTTGGAGTGAAGTGCGCACTTAATTTTCTTTGGAAGGCGCAAAGTTGGATCTGGAGTAGCCTCCTGGAAAACCGTCGTTATAGGTGAATATGATCTCTGGCTTCGATTTTATTTGATACATGTCACAATATCATCCTAAAGTATGTTTTTTCAATATACTTTAATTATATTATTGAAATGTATTCTGGACTTTAGACGTGATGCGACGCAAGAATTTTGTCAAGACGGAGAGGTTAGCACAGCACGGCCAGTGTGCTTGCTAATTCAAGAGGGAAATCGTCGTTCTGGTTCCAAATAAAGACTGTTCTGAACAAAGGACCCCTTGGAGAACATTCTGATGGAAGATCAACAAAGATAAGGACCCAATTTGGGATACTATTTCATATATCTGTCGAACTGTGCTATCGTTAGCGTTTGACTAGAATCAATGCTGCTGTGTGTTAGCTATTGTAGTAAGCTAATATAACGATATATTGTGTTTTCGCTGTAAAACACTTCAAAAATCGGAAATATTGGCTGTATTCGCAAGATATTTGTCTTTCATTAGCTATCCACCATATATTTTTCTGAAATGTTTTATGATGAGTAATTAGGTAGTTGACGTTGGTGTCTGTATTTACTCTGGCTACTCCCATGCGATTTCTGACTGTAGCTATGATGGTAGCAGTAATGTAAAACTGATTTATAGCTAAAATATGCACATTTTTCGAACAAAACATAGATTTATTGTGTAACATGTTATAGGACTGTCATCTGAGGTAGTTTTTTCTAGGTTATTTAGGTTGGTTCTAGGTTAGTTAGGTTGGCTTGTGCATGCTACCTGCATGCTACCGTTGCTGTGAAAAACTGTCTGTCTGTCTTTTGTATTTGGTGGTGAGCTAACATAAATATGTGGTGTTTTCTCTGTAAAACATTTTAAAAATCGGACATGTTGGCTGAATTCACAAGATGTTTATCTTTCAAATGCTGTATTGGACTTATTTCAATGATTTTTTTTTTTGAATTTGCCGCTCTTCCTTTTCAGTGGAATGTGTAGACAGGTTAACCAACTTCTACCGAATAGCAGCACTGTAGAAACTTACATTACAACGGAACGACTTGATTAGCGTAGTGTTAGCTAGCTACATAGTTGTCTTTGCTGTCCTTGTATCCAAGATAATTGTGTAGTTTAGAGAAATTGAGAAATTGTCGAGGTTACCTAGCCAGCTACACTTTCAAACAAAGTCAACAACGCAGCCACTGCTAGCCAGCCTACTTCACCAGCCAGCAGTACTATATCATTTTAGTCAATAAGATTATATATATATATATATTTTATTTTTAATATATTTTTTTGCAACGTAAGCTTAACTTTCTGAACATTCGAGACGTGTAGTCCACTTGTCATTCTAATCTCCTTTGCATTAGCGTAGCCTCTTCTGTAGCCTGTCAACTATGTGTCTGTCTATCCCTCTTCTCTCCTCTCTGCACAGACCATACAAACGCTTCACACCGCGTGGCCGCCGCTACTCTAACCTGGTGGTCCCAGCGCGCACGACCCACGTGGAGTTCCAGGTCTCCGGCAGCCTCTGGAACTGCCGATCTGCGGCCAACAAGGCAGAGTTCATCTCAGCCTATGCGTCCCTCCAGTCCCTCGACTTCTTGGCACTGACGGAAACATGGATTACCACTGATAACACTGCTACTCCTACTGCTCTCTCCTCGTCTGCCCACGTGTTCTCGCACACCCCGAGAGCTTCTGGTCAGCGGGGTGGTGGCACTGGGATCCTCATCTCTCCCAAGTGGACATTCTCTCTTTCTCCCCTGACCCATCTGTCTATCGCCTCCTTTGAATTCCATGCTGTCACAGTTACCAGCCCTTTCAAGCTTAACATCCTTATCATTTATCGCCCTCCAGGTTCCCTTGGAGAGTTCATCAATGAGCTTGACGCCCTGATAAGTTCCTTTCCTGAGGATGGCTCACCTCTCACAGTTCTGGGTGACTTTAACCTCCCCACGTCTACCTTTGACTCATTCCTCTCTGCCTCCTTCTTTCCACTCCTCTCCTCTTTTGACCTCACCCTCTCACCTTCCCCCCCTACTCACAAGGCAGGCAATACGCTTGACCTCATCTTTACTAGATGCTGTTCTTCCACTAATCTCATTGCAACTCCCCTCCAAGTCTCCGACCACTACCATGTATCCTTTTCCCTCTCGCTCTCATCCAACACTTCCCACACTGCCCCTACTCGGATGGTATCGCGCCGTCCCAACCTTCGCTCTCTCTCCCCCGCTACTCTCTCCTCTTCCATCCTGTCATCTCTTCCCTCTGCTCAAACCTTCTCCAACCTATCTCCTGATTCTGCCTCCTCAACCCTCCTCTCCTCCCTTTCTGCATCCTTTGACTCTCTATGTCCCCTATCCTCCAGGCCGGCTCGGTCCTCCCCTCCTGCTCCGTGGCTCGACGACTCACTGCGAGCTCACAGATCAGGGCTCCGGGCAGCCGAGCGGAAATGGAGGAAAACTCGCCTCCCTGCGGACCTGGCATCCTTTCACTCCCTCCTCTCTACATTCTCCTCTTCTGTCTCTGCTGCTAAAGCCACTTTCTACCACTCTAAATTCCAAGCATCTGCCTCTAACCCTAGGAAGCTCTTTGCCACCTTCTCCTCCCTCCTGAATCCTCCTCCCCCTCCTCCCCCCTCCTCCCTCTCTGCGGATGACTTCGTCAACCATTTTGAAAAGAAGGTCGACGACATCCGATCCTCGTTTGCTAAGTCAAACGACACCGCTGGTTCTGCTCACACTGCCCTACCCTGTGCTTTGACCTCTTTCTCCCCTCTCTCTCCAGATGAAATCTCGCGTCTTGTGACGGCCGGCCGCCCAACAACCTCCCCGCTTGACCCTATCCCCTCTCTTCTCCAGACCATTTCCGGAGACCTTCTCCCTTACCCCACCTCGCTCATCAACTCATCCTTGACCGCTGGCTACGTCCCTTCCGTCTTCAAGAGAGCGAGAGTTGCACCCCTTCTGAAAAAACCTACACTCGATCCCTCCGATGTCAACAACTACAGACCAGTATCCCTTTCTTTTCTCTCCAAAACTCTTGAACGTGCCGTCCTTGGCCAGCTCTCCTGCTATCTCTCTCAGAATGACCTTCTTGATCCAAATCAGTCAGGTTTCAAGACTAGTCATTCAACTGAGACTGCTCTTCTCTGTGTCACGGAGGCGCTCCGCACTGCTAAAGCTAACTCTCTCTCTCTCTGCTCTCATCCTTCTAGACCTATCGGCTGCCTTTGATACTGTGAACCATCAGATCCTCCTCTCCACCCTCTCCGAGCTGGGCATCTCCGGCGCGGCCCACGCTTGGATTGCGTCCTACCTGACAGGTCGCTCCTACCAGGTGGCGTGGCGAGAATCTGTCTCCGCACCACGCGCTCTCACCACTGGTGTCCCCCAGGGCTCTGTTCTAGGCCCTCTCCTATTCTCGCTATACACCAAGTCACTTGGCTCTGTCATATCCTCACATGGTCTCTCCTATCATTGCTATGCAGACGACACACAATTAATCTTCTCCTTTCCCCCCTCTGATAACCAGGTGGCGAATCGCATCTCTGCATGTCTGGCAGACATATCAGTGTGGATGACGGATCACCACCTCAAGCTGAACCTCGGCAAGACGGAGCTGCTCTTCCTCCCGGGGAAGGACTGCCCGTTCCATGATCTCGCCATCACGGTTGACAACTCCATTGTGTCCTCCTCCCAGAGTGCTAAGAACCTTGGCGTGATCCTGGACAACACCCTGTCGTTCTCAACTCACATCAAGGCGGTGACCCGTTCCTGTAGGTTCATGCTCTACAACATTCGCAGAGTACGACCCTGCCTCACACAGGAAGCGGCGCAGGTCCTAATCCAGGCACTTGTCATCTCCCGTCTGGATTACTGCAACTCGCTGTTGGCTGGGCTCCCTGCCTGTGCTATTAAACCCCTACAACTCATCCAGAACGCCGCAGCCCGTCTGGTGTTCAACCTTCCCAAGTTCTCTCACGTCACCCCGCTCCTCCGCTCTCTCCACTGGCTTCCAGTTGAAGCTCGCATCCGCTACAAGACCATGGTGCTTGCCTACGGAGCTGTGAGGGGAACGGCACCTCCGTACCTTCAGGCTCTGATCAGGCCCTACACCCAAACAAGGGCACTGCGTTCATCCACCTCTGGCCTGCTCGCCTCCCTACCTCTGAGGAAGTACAGTTCCCGCTCAGCCCAGTCAAAACTGTTCGCTGCTCTGGCACCCCAATGGTGGAACAAACTCCCTCACGACGCCAGGTCAGCGGAGTCAATCACCACCTTCCGGAGACACCTGAAACCCCACCTCTTTAAGGAATACCTAGGATAGGATAAAGTAATCCTTCTAACCCCCCCTCCCCCTTAAAAGAGTTAGATGCACTATTGTAAAGTGGTTGTTCCACTGGATATCATAAGGTGAATGCACCAATTTGTAAGTCGCTCTGGATAAGAGCGTCTGCTAAATGACTTAAATGTAAATGTAATGTAAATGATGTACCGTTAGAGAGAGAGCTGGCCAAAAGTTGGCTAAACTTAGCTATTTATTTTGCCTCAATCATACTAGACCTGAATCAAACGATGAAACCATCGGCCAAGTGATGGATATTCTGACGTTTTTTCAGTGCAATGAGTTTTGCTAGGTAAATCTCCGCCTTGTCTCAGCTCACTGGTCACCATAACAACACCCACCCGTAGCACGCGCTCTAGCAGGTATATCTCATTGGTCATCCCCAAAGCCAACACCTCATTTGGCCGCCATTCCTTCCTGTTCTCTGCTGCCAATGACTGGAACGAATTGCAAAAATGATTGAAGTTGGAGACATATCTCCCTCACTAACTTTAAGCATCAGCTATCTGAGTAGCTTACCGATCGCTGCAGCTATACACAGACCATCTGTAAATAGCCCATCCAATCTACCTACCTCATCCCCATACTGTTTTATTTACTTTTTGCTCTTTTGCACACCAGTATTTCTACTTGCACATCATTATCTGCACATCTATCACTCCAGTGTTCATTTGCTGAATTGTAATTACTTCGCTACCATGGCCTATTTATTGCCTTACCTCCTCACGCCATTTGCACACACTGTATATAGACTTTTTCTATTGTGTTATTGACTGTACGTTTGTTTATTCCATGTGTTGTCGTTTGTCACACTGCTTTGCTTTATCTTGGCCAGGTTGCAGTTGTAAATGAGAACTTGTTCTCAGCTGGCCTACCTGGTTAAATAAAAGGTGAATTAGTCAATATGGCATTGCAACGTCATTGATCTGTCGGTTTCCCAAGCTAATTCCCTACTTTTCACACTGACACAGTAATAAACAGCTCTAATGTTACAAGAACTGGTCCCAAACACAACCGCAGTCCCACAATGTTATTTTAGGCGTCATGCATCGCACTTGCCAGCCATTGGTCCCAGCAATTTTGTGCCCTATAAGCAATATCAAATGCCCAAAAATAACTTAAGAAAAAGGTTAAATTACCAGCGATTCTCACATGGCCCTTATATTGTATTACTGAGCTATATCAGCCAGTATGCTAGATGTAGTTTGAAGAGAGCAGAGTTGGAGAGACTTGCACTTTCTCTTGAGCTATTTTTATAGCCTACCTTTTAGGAGTGGGAAGATTTTCAGACTGAGAAATATGGGTGATCAATATTTAGGCCTATATCTAGGCAATGTAGTCAACTATAACCTAATCATAATTACATTTTCCTTTGAAAAAGAACTGCCCTGTGCTTCTCCACCCATGCATAGGCTATAGCCTATTTATTTGAGACGACACATACTAGGCTCACTTGAACTTCTCCCTTCTCCCACCCCAATGGTGGAACAAACTCCCTCACGACGCCAGGACAGCGGAGTCAATCACCACCTTCCGGAGACACCTGAAACCCCACCTCTTTAAGGAATACCTAGGATAGGATAAAGTAATCCTTCTCACCCCCCCCCCCCCCCCCCCCTTAAAAGATTTAGATGCACTATTGTAAAGTGGCTGTTCCACTGGATGTCATAAGGTGAATGCACCAATTTGTAAGTCGCTCTGGATAAGAGCGTCTGCTAAATGACTTAAATGTAAATGTAAATGTAAACTTTCACTTCCAAGTAGGAGAGGTAGACTACTGAAGTTGAAGCAGCATATTCTGTGTGTGAATAATGCGAAAAATATGTGTTTTTAATACAATAGGTAGGCTAACCCATACAAAGCAGAAAGAGGACCGTTTCCAAATAATCTGTGGGACAACAAAAATATTTTCATCCCAAAGTCCTCTGTCTGACCGTCTGCAGCTGGCCGCAGCATGAAAAATGCCTACACTGCAGCAATGATCTTTGTCGGGAATTGCCCGCAGGCATCCCGCGTGGAATGTAGCCCTTTAGTGCAGCCAGTACACAACACTATGCTCATCATGTCTTAGTAGGATCAGATGGTGACAGGGGTCCCAGTAGGTTCAGACAGCCAGGGAAGACCAGTCTATGGAGCTCAGATGAATTTTGCAGTAAGCCTATATTAACAATATCAGTGAAGGATACAAAGTTCCATCTTGAATTGATGGGTAGACCTACAGTAGCTAAAGGACAGCAGCTAAGTGTAAAGCTACAGTCTGGGATCTGGGAATAATGGTCATTTCAATTATTGAACCATTGATTCAGTTTTTGGTGGTGACAGGGGTCTCAGCAGAGTCAGGCAGCCAGGGAAGACCCGTCTGTGATGGAGGTGAGGTGAATTTTTGGAGATACAACACTTTTTTCTCTCTGTTCAGCAAACACTGGACAAGCCAGATGTCATTTTAAGGCAGTCTGACAAAACTCCAAAGTTGATTTCCAAACTGTATCAAGGGTTGATAGAGGCTTTTCCCGATGACACAAAACATGGAAAACAAAAATGGAAAACCTGATAGAAGCTATTGATGATGATGAATGGACACAGATATGTTTAAATGCCCAGTCATGCCTCCCGAGTGGCGCAGCGGTCTAAGGCACTGCATCGCATTTTGCATATTTGCATATGTTATGGTCTTGTGAAAACTGGCTGAATTCTGGCAAAGAGTATGTTCTTTTAACTCAGCATGTCTACAGATTCTCCCTTCTCCCTGTTTTTGTTTGTTTGGAAATGTTGATACTGGAGACTGTTATCTGAATAAACTGTGTACCCAAGTATTTATAGCGGCTAAGAAAGGCATTAATTGGAAGGTTGGTTATCCTCCCATAATGTCAAGTTATGTATCACTAGATTTGATTAATATATGGAATTCCTATATACTTATATGGAACACAGTACAACTAAAGGAGTCTGTATTGAAAACATGCCCACATCAGGGGAGACCTGTTTAGGCAATCCCTAGCGGCTCCTGAGTGGTGCAGCGGTCTAAGGCACTGCATCTCAGTGCTAGAGGTGTCACTGCAGACCCTGGTTCGATTCCAGGCTGTAACACAACCGGCTGTGATTGGGTCTCATAGGGCGGTGCACAATTGGCCCAGCGTCGTCTGGGTTAGGGTTAGGCCGGGTTAGGCCGTCATTGTAAATAAGAATTTGTTCTAAACTGACTTGCCTAGTTGAATAACATTTAAATAAAAAGCGTCTCGGCTGCTCAGTCCTGGCTCTGGGGGTCTGCCGTCCTGTGGGTTGTCACTCTGGCCTTGGCCCAACACACCCGGAACCAATAATGAATGTTTCACTAAGATCCTAAAGCTCAGTGCGGTGTGTTGGGTTGGGGCACTGCAGAGTGGTGGGGCACTGCAGGGTGGTGGGGCACTGCAGGGTGGTGGACCCCTAGGGACAGGACGGGGTGAACCAGCTACATTGTGTGCAAGTAAAAATACAGTACTATTAGTCCCATGAGATTAACTATATGGAGGATTTGCTCTTTCTGTGTGTTAATGTTTATTTGAGGTGACTGTGTTTAAAAAAAAAAACTTTCCCTTGGAAAAAAAAAAATGAAAGGTGTGAACTGGGAAGGAAATTGTGTTGGGAGAGAGTTGAGTTATTGACTAGACTGGTGGGGGTCGGGCGTGCAGGCGGCTCGGGCTGACTGGTTGGTCTGGCTGAAATTTGATATAGAGGATGTCTCAATAAAGACAATCAAAAGTCTTTGTATTTTTACAAGAGTTGTTCATTTGTTATTAATCACTTAAACATATCTAATAATGATCTCTTACCTAGCTTGAAGACTGTGGGCATTTTTGCTTACTTTTTGTTCCAAATGGAGTCGGAATATTGGATTGTGTAAAAATGTGGGAAATGAGCTTAAGATGGCCAAACATTTCCGGGGGAGGACACCAGACCCCCTGTCAGGTTAAGTCCACCCCACTTCTAAAATCGAAGGGGCGCGCCCCTGTTATTCATGACTGTGGGGAGTCTTCTTTTAGTTTCTCTTTCTAACTCCAGCCTTGTAGACAACATTTACTCTGCCTGCTGTCTTTCACACAATAAAATCACACAAACAGAGTTGATTCTGACATTGCCTTACCTCCTCCTCCTGCCTGGTCTATGTGATTTATTGCCATTTATTTAATGTAACTGTGAAAACTCTGTTTAAGCATGGTTTGTGTTGTAGTCACGACAGACAAAGATATGTAGTTAAGCAAACTGTACTATGCATGTTGTCAACCAGCACATCGAGTACATGAAGACTGTAAGTAACAATTGCTTTACATTTCCTGCGTAACATCAATGGACTAATGGGCCAGTTTCCCATTAGTCCAGTCCTGGTTCAAAGGAGAATGTCCATTTAAAGTGCTTTCAATACAGGACTAGGCATAATCAGCAGCCAGGAAACTGGCCCTGATTAACAGAAAAACATGTTGTAAAAGTTGTATAACACTGTCCTCTGCTGGCTCAAGAAGTCTCTGACATGATGAACTACTCTCAAACGCTCTGAATTAATCAATATGACCAGTAGGTGGAAGCAACATGCTTTCTATATAATTGACATGGCCAGACTTCTGGTGCCAGACCAAAACCCCTTTATTTTACATGCAGGGTGTCCATATTAGGATAACAACAGTCTCAGCCTGTAAGGCAACTCCTGCTGAGACTGATGCTGTTCTTATATGGATACAATATTCATGGATGCCATATTCATGAAGTTAGGAACCAATATACACAGTCAGTTAGGAAAGCAAAGGCTAGCTTTTTTTAAACAGAAATTTGCATTCTGTAGCACAAACTCCTAAAAGTTGTGGGACACTGTAAAGTCCATGGAGAATAAGAGCACCTCCTCCCAAATGTCCACTGCACTGAGGCTAGGAAACACTGTCACCACCGATGCAGCTGAATTTCAATAAGCATTTTTCTACGGCTGGCCATGCTTTCCATCTGGTTACCCCTACCCCGGCCAACAGCTCTGCACCCCCCACAGCAACTTGCCCAAGCCTCCCCCGCTTTTCCTTCACCCAAATCCAGACAGCTGATGTTCTGAAAGAGCTGCAAATCTGGACCCATACAAATCAGCTGGGCTAGACAATCTGGACCCGCTGTTTCTAAAATGATCCGCCGCAGTAGTTGCAACCCCTATTACTAGCCTGTTCAACCTCTCTTTCGTATCATCTGAGATCCCTAAAGATTGGAAAGCTTCCGCGGTCATCCCCCTCTTCAAAGGGAGTGACACTCTAGACCCAAACTGTTACAGACCTATGTCTATCCTGCCCTGCCTTTCTAAAGTCTTCGAAAGCCAAGTTAACAAACAGATTACCGACCATTTCCAATCCCACCGTACCTTCTCCGCTATGCAATCTGGTTTCCGAGCTGGTCATGGGTGCACCTCAAGGTCCTAAACAATATCAGAACCGCCATCGATAAAAGACAGTACTGTGCAGCCGTCTTCATCGACCTGGCCAAGGCTTTTGACTCTGTCACCGCATTCTTATTGGCAGACTCAACAGCCTTGGTTTCTCAAATGACTGCCTTGCCTGGTTCACCAACTACTTATCTGACAGAGTTCAGTGTGTCAAATCGGAGGGCCTGTTGTCTGGACCTCTGGCAGTCTCTATGGGGGTGCCACAGGGTTCAATTCTCGGGCCGACACTTTTCTCTGTATACATCAATGATGTCGCTCTTGCTGCTGGTGATTCTCTGATCCACCTTTACGCAGATGACACCATTCTGTATACTTTGGACACTGTGTTAATAAACCTCCAGACAAGCTTCAATGCCATACAACACTCCTTCTGTGGCCTCCAACTGCTCTTAAATGCAAGTAAAACTAAACGCATGCTCTTCAACCGATTGCTGCCCACACCCGCCCGCCCGACAAGCATCACTAGTCTGGATGGTTCTGACTTAGAATATGTGGACAACTGCAAATACCTAGGTGTCTTAATGTGAGTCTCCTTCCAGACTCACATTAAGCATCTCCAATACAACATTAAATCTAGAATCGGCTTCCTATTTCGCAACAAAGCATCCTTCACTCATGCTGCTAAACATACCCTCGTAAAACTGACTATCCTACCGATCATTGACTTTGGCGATGTCATCTACAAAATAGCCTCCAACACTCTACTCAGCAAATTGGATGTAGTCTATCACAGTGCCATCCGTTTTGTCACCAAAGCCCCAAATACTACCCACCACCGTGACCTGTATGCTCTCGTTGGCTGGCCCTCGCTCATATTCGTCGCCAAACCCACTGGCTCCAGGTCATCTATAATTCTTTGCCAGGTAAAGCCCCGCCTTATCTCAGCTCACTGGTCACCATAGCAACACCCACCCATAGCACGCACTCCAGCAGGTATATTTCACTGGTCATCCCCAAAGCACACTGCTCCTTTGGCCGCCTTTCCTTCCAGCTCTATGCTGCCAATGACAGGAACTCATTTTTTTTAAATCCCTGAAGCTGGAGACTTATATCTCCCTCACTAACTTTAAGCATCAGCTGTCAGAGCAGCTTACCGATCATTGCATCTGTACACAGCCCATCTTTAAATAGCCCACCCAACTACCTCATCCCCATATTGTTATTTATTTTTGCTCTTTTGCACTCCAGTATCTCTACTTGCACATCATCATCTGCACATCTATCACTCCAGTGTTAATGCTAAATTGTAATTATTTCGGCCTATTTATTGCCTTACCTCCCTAATCGTATTACATTTGTACACACTGTATATAGATTTTTTCTATTGTGTTATTTACTGGATGTTTGATTATCCCATGTGTAACTCTATTGTGTTTGTTGCACTGCTTTGCTTTATTTTGGCCAGGTCGCAGTTGTAAATGAGAACTTGTTCTCAACTGGCCTACCTGGTTAAATAAAAGGTGAAATAAAAATAAATAAAAATGTGTGTAAAAACATAATTGCACTGAGCAAGCGATTGGGTGAATATCAATAGTCTGAAGTGGCTTCCTCCCTTCGTTTCCTTTTCTCCATTTGACAGGTGTCTGGTGACAGGTGACAGGAGAACGCATATTCCTGGTAGTCATCTACCATGTTGCTTTCTGTTTTCAGACCAGTAAAGATGAAGGAGAGGAGACAAGGAGAGAGAGATACTTTATTTATACTATTGAGATGCTCCAGTGGTGGAAAAAGTACTCAATTGTCATACTTGAGTAAAAGTAAAGATACCCTAATAGAAAATGACTCAAGTAAAATTGAAAGTCACCCAGTAAAATACTACTTGAGTTAAAGTCTAAAAGTATTTGGTTTTAAATATACTTAAGTATAAGTAAATGGAATTGCTAAAATGTAAAGTATCAAAAGTAAAAGTATAAATCATTTCAACTTATATTTAGCAAACCAGACGGCACAATCTTCTTGTTCTTTATTTATTTACGGATAGCCGAGGCACACTCCGACACTCAGACATAATTTACAAACCAAGCATTTGTGTTTAGTGAGTCCGCCAGATCAGAGGCAGTAGGGATGACCAGGGATGTTCTCCTAATAAGTGTGTGAATTGGACAATTTTTCTGTAAAAAATGTTCTGTCAAAATGGGTGTCAGGGAAAAGGTATGGAGTAAAAAGTACATTCTTTAGAAATTTAGTGAAGTGAAAGTAAAAGTTGCCATAAATATAAATAGCAAAGTAAAGTACAGATACCCCCCAAAATGACTTAAATACTACTTTAAAGTATTTGCACAAAAAGTACTTTAGACCACTGAGATGCTCCCAAAGTTGTCCTTTGGAGAGGGACCACAGAGACTCATGGAGATTTGTACTTACCTAAACGGCTTTATTAAAGTTTATGGCTTAGACAGGCCGACAGGGATGGAAGACAGGCGTTGGTATGGCTCGGTCAGCATAGGGGCATGTTCAGAGGACTTGAAACAAGACGTGGTAAAAAGAAGAGGGAATAGAAGATTTATAGTAGCTACATTTCATAATATTTATTCCATAGTCCTTTGGAGCAAGGATGTTTTATATTTTTTATCTAAGAAATCTTATCTTGAGAAATAATAAAAGAACTCTATCTGAAGTGTCTGCTGTTGTCACGTTCTGACCTTAGTTCCTTTGTTATGTCTTTATTTTAGTTTGGTCAGGGCGTGAGTTGGGGTGGGCATTCTATGTTGTTTTTCTATGTTTTGTTCTGTTGGTACATTTCTATGTGTTGGGTCTAGTATGGTTCTCAATCAGAGGCAGGTGTCAGTCGTTGTCTCTGATTGGGAGCCATATTTAGGTAGCCTGTTTTTCATTGTGTTTTGTGGGTGATTATTTTCTGTTCTGTGTTTTGTTTCACCGTACAGGAGTGTTCGTTTGTCGTTTTATTGTTTTTGTTCAGTGTTCATTATTCGTATTAAAACAATATGGACACTTACCACGCTGCGCATTGGTCCTCCTCTTCTTCCAACCACGACAAGCGTTACAGCTGTTTTGTTAGCGCTCAGTCAAGTAAGGCCGGCAGGCAGGGAAGGGAGACAGGTAGAGTTATGGTTCAGTCAAACAATAGATCTGTAAAAATAATAGAATAATATAGTAAGGAATCAAATAATTTAGTAAGAAGACATGTCCTGGCACTGACTAAATATTATACATTTACATTAAGATTTGGTTCATTTTTAAATCCCGTCAGAGGTTTATTATACACATTAGTCTGCTGTTGACAATGGTGAGATTGAAGTGAGCAACTAAGGCCAATTATTTTTGTTGTTGTTGTGGTCATGTGAAGGATAAGAAGCCTAGTACAGTAGGCTTCTGTAGAAACAAATGCTTCCTCCTTACACTCCCCTCCTACTCACACTTTACTCCTGTCACGTTGGCTCCCCTGCCTGTTCGGGCGGTGCTCGTGGTCGTAGTCACCGGCCTACTAGCCGCCACCGATCCCTTTTTCGTTGTCTGTTTGTTTTGTCTTATTAGTTGCACCTGTGTCTATTTGTGTGCTTGATTGGCTTCCTTATTTAAGTACGTTTACCCGCCCTTGTTTTGTGCGGGATTGTTCTTGTGTTACGTGTGTGCGTTATTTAGGTGTGTTCTTGTTCCAGACCTGGTACCCTGTGTTTTGGGTGGTCCATTTATTTCCGTGCCCTGTGTTGTGGGCTTGTTTTTTTGTGCCTTATTAAAGTACACTTTTCCCTGTGGAACTCCCTGCTCTCTGCGCCTGATTCTTCCTCACACACCTAGTCCCGCGTGACAACTCCTCTCTTTCGATTGAACAGGCCTTGTCATCCCCCTCTGTGATCAGATAAAGAGATGGAGCAGGGGTGAAAAGGAGGAGAGGACTAACTCAATAAAATCTTTGAAATTGTTGCATATATATCTTTGTTCAGTATAGCTTAATTATTATGTATTTTATTCCTGTTGTGTTACTATTTTTATAATTTTTAAAACTTTGCCTCATTGGGAAGGACTCTTAAGAAACCTTTTTACGTTAAAGTCTACATCCGTTGTATTCAGCGCATGTAACAAATACAATTTTATTTTATTTGACACACACACAATATTTTTAATGAGGGTCGGCTCAACAATTTTCCATAGGCTGATTGGGCTGTAAAATATTTCACTGCATATTTTACTCAGAGAGAAAAGTATTTATGGTCCACACACACACACACACACACACACACACACACACACACACACACACACACACACACACACACACACACACACACACACACACACACACACACACACACACACACACACACACACACACACACACACACACACACACACACACACACACACACACACACACACACACACACACACACACACACACACACACACACACACACACACACACACACACACACACACACACACACACACACACACACACACACACACACACACACACACACACACTTTTTAACAACACAGAGGGACAGGAGTAAATGTCCTTGGAACTAGGTAGGTTTAGACCAGTCTGCCCCTGTATAAACCCCATTATACCACACCATAAGTGTGTGTGTTTACTCAGAGGTTATTTGCCTGTTCTAGTTTCTTCCAAAATCTGTTAGGGTACTGTTTGCACCCCCTCTCCAGCCCCCTGAGTGGTGTGATTGGTGCATGTGTGTGTGTGCTTACATGTGTAGAACTATCTTTCCAACTGTCTGACTTCATATGTGTTGGGTTGTTTGTGTGTAGGCTCTCCATTTGTAAGACACAGCCAATCAGAATTAGTTTTTATTTATTACAGACATAAATACTCCCTCCTCAGACGATCCCGCAGGTAAAGAAGCCGGATGTGGAGGTCCTGTCCTGGCCTGGCGTTCTTACACATGGTCTGTGGTTTTGAGGCCGGTTGGACATACTGCCAAATTCTCTAAAATGACGTTGGGAGGTGGCTTATGGTAGAGAAATGAGCATTCAATGAGCATTCAATGAGCACAGTAGTCTGGCTGGTTTAATGTGGGTAAGGTTAATGCTTTTGGAGATGTGGATCACACAAACTGAGAGAGAGAGAGCGCGAGAGAGAGATGGCGCAATTGTGTGGCCGCATGGGCCCACATGAATTCTGTGTGCTGTCCATTCAGCACTACCAGAGCACAACACATCTTCAGCAGCATGGACAGTGCCTAGCCGCCTAGCCGCCTAACCTACCTACACTGAACACGCTTTCAGTGATGAGCAATTAACACAGTATGTATGTGAATGCCTGGCCATAATTATGAAAGCCCGTGGATATTGAGAGAACTTAATAAAACGTCAAACAGTGGAGGATTGCAGAGGGGACAACAGAAGAGTGAAGGTGGATGTTAGAGTTCCTCCATCCAGCCTTCCTCTGTGCTGTAACCCTCACAAACTTTTTCCCCCCGTCGAGGTTGGGGTACGGTTGTTTTTTACTATTTCGTTGCACATTAGGCCCGCCTCTGCATGAGCGAGTTATAAAGTGATGACTCTGTACTGTTATAAAGTGCAAACAAACAGGCGGTGAGGCAGACCACTTATGATGACGACACCTTTAAGTGGATCGACTCGGTTAAAAAAAGATGGAACATCTGTCTAGGTATAGATTTCACTATAATGAACAAACAACTCAAACTAGACCGTCCATTACCGGCGTGTGGAAACCTTTCCTCTAGTTCCCCTTGTACGGCACCGTCTAAGAAACAACCTTATTTCGACTTTTGATAACTCTGTGGCCCCCAGGAGCGGTGACATTATAGGCCTACTGCCGAGAAACAGAATCAAATGGGGCGAATAGCCTCAAATTCAACAGGAAAACTGTGAGAGGAACACGGTCAGTTGGGCAGTGCGTGATAAAGTCATTCACGAGCAGGAGAGAAGCTTGTTCAAACAGAGTCCTGGGATCACTGTCCTCCATCGTTCGCGGCCGCTGGACGTGATCATATTATCTCAATTACCTCGACTAACCGGTGCCCCCACACACTGATTCTGTACTGGTACCCCCTGTATATAGCCTCTCTATTGTTATTTTACTGCTACTCTGTTACTTTCTTCCCCCCTTAAAACTGGTTAAGGGCTTGTAAGGTCTTCACTGTAAGGTCTACCTACACCTGTTGTGTTCGGCGAATGTGACAAATACAATTTGATTTGATTGGATCACTGCTCGGGATGGATGTTTGTTTAAACAGGCTCGCAGGTAAACCACTGTGGGGGAGCGTTCAGATGCTGCTACAAACTCCTGTTCGGTTTAATCAGTGGTCACCAAGTATAATCCCGAAGGAGTGATGCGCCAACAGACTGCCTCATAAACAGAGTATGAACGTGGCCCAACACCGAGTGGATATATATAGAGAGAGTGAGAGATCTGATTACCTCAGATTGAACATTAGTATCATTATTATTATTATTATCATTATTATCACTTTCACTGAGAATATTAAAACGATTGTCATGCCAGATAATCAACATTTGTTGAACTTGTTTAATTATCAGTCTAGCTCAGTGAGATGTGGTCATGTAGGCTAATATAATTGTGGTAACATTATCTTATTCAACCAAGTGGATCTGTGTGCACAGGTCAGTACAGAGTTAGGCTACATGACGGTCGAGGCTACATTACAGTCGACACACCCTGTACTTAATAGGCCTACAGACGGTTCATTCAATGCAGCCGTGACTGCGATGTTGGAGTACTGCGTCCTTCTTCCCAATGTGCTCCTGGCAGGATTAAGTGTACCATTACCACCTTACAGTAACTAACAGCCGTGCTTTGTTTATTTAATATATCCCAATCTTTGTTTAAGTTCAGTGACTATCCCCAGCTTGACGGTCTGTTGTTGATAGTAAGCATACATATCACATTGTATGTGATAGCTCATAGCTCATTGTGTAGTGAAAGTCTACACACCTCTTGCACAGGTTTCATATTTTACAGCCTTAAAATGAAATCTTAAATCTTAAAATTAATGAAAAACAAAGATATCTGGATTTCATGGGTCTTCACACTTCAGAGTTAATAGGCCTTCTTGGCGGAAGCACCTTTGGCAGCCATTACAGCTGTGAATAATTTTGAAAAAAAATCTAATACACTTTGCACAACTCTTAGGACAATATACAGTGTACAAAACATTATGAAAGATATTATCCCTTATTGATGTCACTTCTTCGGGATCGGTGTCCCTTCCACAGGACGGTTGAGCTAACGTAGGCTAATGCGATTAGCATGAGGTTGTAAGTAGAAAAAAAAATCCCAGGACATAGACATATCTGATATTGGCAGAAAGCTTAAATTATTGTTAATCTAACTGCACTGTCCAATTTACAGTAGCTGTTACAGTGAAAGAATACCATGCTATTGTTTGAGGAGAGTGCACAGTTATGAACTTGAAAAGTTATTAATAAACCAATTAGGCACATTTGGGCAGTCTTGATACAAAATTGAACAGAAATGCAATGGTTCATTGGATCAGTCTAAAATGTGGCACATACACTGCTGCCATCTATTGGCCAACATCTACATTGTGCCTGGGCTGGAATAATACATTATGGCCTTTCTCTTGCATTTCAAAAATGATGGTACAAAAAGATACAAACAAATGCATGTTTCTTTCTTTGTATTATCTTTTACCAGATCTAATGTGTTATATTCTTCTTCATTCATTTCGCATTTCCACAAACGTCAGTGTTTCCTTTCAAATTGTATCAAGAATATGCATATCCTTGCTTCAGGTCCTGAGCTACAGGCAGTTAGATTTGAGTATGTCATTTTAGGCGAAAATTTTAAAAAGGGTCCGATCCTTAAGAGGTTTTAATGCTGTGGTGAATGCTTGCACATTCAGGTGTTAGCTGATATTCTTAGCTTTATTTTCTATACACCGTATGCATAATAATGGCTGCCAATATTGCATTGTGGGAGCACGTGGTGGTTAGGCTCTGTATACACAACCTAGTTAAATGTTGTGCTTATTCATGCCTTGGCTGTTATGTTCTGTATCATCTGCATGTAGTCGCTATGGCATGGTTGCCATTATTGCTATTGCAAGAGCATACAGTAAGGTTGTGGTGACTTAAAGGACAACACTAGCTATCCCTTCCACAGCATCTTCGGAAGAATTGCAGTACGATGGCACATCAATTTAGGACAGTAGTAAGCAAGTTCCTGTGCGTTATCATGCATGCATGTACATAGTGCGTATGCAGGCATCTTATACCCTGATGCAGCTCACTGAGCGCGACTCATATCTTCCAACTTCTGCTGGCCCAAATGTGTGGGTGCTACACAAACTATTCAGCAGTCGAGCAGCTTAATATCTTGTGCTACTCGAACTGCGTTAGTCTGTCATCGGTTAAACATTACCGGGTCTTTTCATCACTAAGCATATATTCACAGGAGTACAGCCTCATGTTAAATTGATACCTCTGCCTAACCCTAACTTTTCTTCCTCAGACTTTAAGTTGTCACCCTGGACATTAGAGGGGAAGCTGACACCATATAGCTGTGTGACTGATCAAGGCTTGCTATAGTTTCAGCCGTGTTGGATGGGCTGTTGATGCTAGCATTACCTAGCACGCGGTAGGCTTGCTAAACACCCACATGGCGATGAGTGTTGGCGATCAAGAGTTCATTACCTCTTTCTGGGAAGGTCTGTCAGAGCTTATTTCAGACACTTTTATGCAGGCTTGTTCTAGTAATCTATGGGGTCTATTTGTCTCGTTATCAGGTCATTTATTCTTCTCTCACGGCTCACCGGCAGATACCATTAGACATTAGCCTTCAGCTCAGGTAGACTATTTGTAGGTGTAGGTTTTGATTATCAGGTCACTCTCACTGTGCACATAGTGCATGCTGCAGATACATCGGCTAAGCAATTTCAGTAGGACAGGCTATTTAGATAAGGTAATTACGTAGCTATCGTTTAGTTTCAGTTTTGTGGGTTTGTTAGTATTACTGTATGTTTTATGCTATGTAAATGGTATGTCATGGCTGAGCTGTGCGCTCTGCAGCAGTCTACTTTATGGTTTTCCCTCTATACAATGTCTTCTGTTATATAACCACTTAGGCCTTTTCTATTCCAGGTTCAGTCAGGCGAATGTCGCCTTATCGCGCTCCAATAGCAGAGATTCAGTTCAT
Organism: Salvelinus alpinus; assembly: GCF_045679555.1. Taxonomy (NCBI): domain Eukaryota; kingdom Metazoa; phylum Chordata; class Actinopteri; order Salmoniformes; family Salmonidae; genus Salvelinus; species Salvelinus alpinus. Next base: position 47,426,356 of record NC_092112.1, read on the forward strand.
ATTGGGCGTCATGACCCTTCAGCGTGCAGTCTGCTCAAGAATACATCTGTCTGCCTACTCGTTTTACATTTGCTCTTCATGGCTATGGAGAAGCAACCAACATGCATATCAAAGAGTTTCCCTCCTCTCTCAGTAGCACAAGTTTGAGTTCACGTTAAGGCAACGGTGTTACATTACGCTTTTCCAGAGGCGGTCCGTTATGATGGCTTTAGGGGTTCTTCAGTCTGAGTACACTAAATGTTCCTTCCCTTACAATTTTGCATGATCTCTCAAGTTCTTTTTGCATTATGGACTCACACATGTGGAACATTGTCATCACCAGAACTAACAGTGCTTTGTCCTCTCGTGTTATGCTGCCTGCATGCTGAGCACGGGCAGCACCTGGCGAACCTCTGTTCAACATTGATGCTGGTAACCAATGACAAGGTACTAGAACTCATGTAGCTGTGGCTCCTTCGTCAGCGCTGATGGTTAGATCTGAGCTATTGGCGCCCGATTCTGTATCTGCACTGCTACTGCTTCTCAGTTCATCCTGGCTTCACTCTGGTCCTCTGCTGCTACAATGTTAAAATGTATTTCTTCTGAGATTGTGAAACCTACCTGAGTTCTTGCAGTATTGCCCTATTGCATAGGTAGAATATCCCCATACACCAAGATGACAGCTCCTTCTGTCTCATGGGCTTCAAAAGAGCAATCTTCAGGCAATGACAAAGGTTACCTATCAACCTTACTCTATGCAAAAAAAATGTATGTACAATGATATTTTATTCGAGGCAGTCGTCTTATAGCTTTCTACGTTTTTTTTTTATGGTTGGGGAATTCACTTCGTATTAATTTCTCTTTAATCATTGCATGATCTCATGATTTTTCTGATTTAATTATGGACACTCTCACATGTTCACCGTGTTGGTAAAGCATTCCCGAACTGATAGGAATGGGTAAGGTACGCCAGGTATCATTGCTCACACTAACACTGCTTTCTGTCCTCTATTCCATGTTATACTACCTGCAATGGCGACCACTGGCCACGTCGGGCAATCCATTATTCATCACTGATACTGGGAAACCAATGATGAGACACTGGTTTTTCATCACGGCTCCGTCTCCTCTGTCACTGCTGTGGGGGATCTCCTGAGCTATACGCAGCCCATTCATTTTGCATCGGCGCTGCTTCAACGGCTTCTCCATCTGTCCCTGCATCCACACTGAAGATTATGGGGCATCTGTCCTTTGCTTCCTACGAACGCTATTTTAGATTAAATGCCAAAGGGATGAGTTCATCTGCGAATTCCATGCTTTATGCGCTGGTTGCTTTAGAGAGCACCTTTGGATGGTCGGTGTAGGGGCCAGTGTCCATGTCAAGTGTTGCAGATGCAACACACATGCTCATCCCGCTTGATGAAGACACACTAGTCTCCAAGCAACTGCATGCATTCTGGGAGTTTGAGTCTCTGGGTATCACAAGCGAGAAAACAGAAAACAAGGCTCTACAGAGGTTCGCGAGAACAACTACCCTCAAAGATGGACAATACTATGTGGAGTTTCCATGGAAACTGGAAATGCCAGAACTCCAAGACAACTATAGAATCATCAAGAAACAGAAAAAAAGAAAAGACTAAAGAAGGATGTGATGTTGTACAGCAGATACAATGAAGTAGTGGAGGACTACTTACAACAGAATATGGAAGAGGACGTGCCCAAGGACAACACATCAAGCACAGACAACGTGAAATACTACTTACCATGCAGTACTCCGAGAGGACAAGGTGATGAAAAAACTGAGAGTGGTGTTTGATGGCTCGTCCCATGAAGATGGCTTTCCATTCCTCAATGACTGTCTACTCACAGGACCAAACCTGAATCTGGATCTGCTCAGCATTCTGATAAAGTTCAGACTACATGAGATCGCATTCATGGCAGACATCAAGAAGGCTTTCCTGCAGATATCCCTAGCAGAGAGAAACAGATACGGTGTGAGATTCCAGGGGCTCACAGGCCCACCAAGGGAAGAAAATGAAGAGGAGCTGCACGTGCTGAGGACGAACAAAGTGGTATTTGGAGCTTCCCCAAGTCCATTCTTGCTCGCAGCTACAGAACGCGCTTGAAACTATGAAACAGAACACCCAGAAGTTGTAGAGACATTGAGAGAGTCACTCTATGTAGATGACTTCATTGCAAGTTCACGTGATGTTGAAGAGGCTTACTTTGTGACAACTGCAAAGCGAATGTTGTCAACTGCAGGCATGGACCTCTGCAAGTGGATAACCAACTCTCCTGAACTGAAAACAAAATGGGAGGAGAGTACAACAGCTGACCACCCATTGGCGCTAGAAACACAAGGATTAGTGCTAAAATGGTGCCGACAGAGAGGGCTGCCTTGCTTCTAGCTCTTAGGAAACTTTGCAGTATTTAGTTTTTTATGTATTATTTCTTACATTATTAGCCCAGAAAATGCTTTGTGTTATTGCATATAGCCGGGAAGAACTATTGGATATCAGAGCGGCGGTAACTCACCAGCACTACCAGCATTACGACCAGTTATACGACTTTCCCGAAGCGGATCCTTTGTTCGCACCCCCCAGGGCAATTGAACTGATTCCAGAGGCCGACCCAAAACAACGCCGGCAGAGGAAAGGTATTCGGAGTGGTCTTAGGAGGCGCGCACACAACCCACCGCTTCCGAGTATATTATATTCAGTCTCTAGTTAATAAAGTTGATGGGCTCAGGGTGAGGTTTTCTTTCCAGAGAAATATCAGGGATTGTAACATACAGCTCTCTCGGGATATACTGTCTGAGTCAGCCCAGCCAGTTGGGTTCTCAGTTCATCGTGCAGACAGGAATAAATAAAAGAAGGGCGGGGTGTTTATTTCATGATTAATGACTCATGGTGTAATTGTGATAACATACAGGAACTCAAGTCCTTTTGTTCACCCAACCTAGAATACCTCACAATCAAATGCTGACCGTATTATCCCACAATATCATTTTCTTTGGTTATAGTCATGGCCGTGTATACCCCCCCCCCCCCTCAAGCCAATACCACGACGGCCCTCAAAGAACTTCACTGGACTTTATGCAAACTGGAAACCACATATCCTGATGACGCATTTATTGTAGCTGGGGATTTTAACAAAGCACATTTGAGGAAAAGGCTTCCGAAGTTCTATCAACGCATCAACAGTAGTACTCGCGCTGCTAAAACACTCAATCACTGCTACTCCAACTTCTGGGATGCCTACAAGGCCTTCCTCGCCCTCCCTTCTGCAAACCACTACTCCATTTTGCTCCCCTCTTCCTATAGGCAGAAACTCAAACAGGAAGGACCCGTGCTAAGGACTATTGAATGCTGGTCTAACCAATCGGAATCCCCGCATCAAGATTGATGATTTTGATTTTGATCACGCGGACTGGGATATGTTCTGGGTAGCTTCCGAGAATAATATTGACGAATATACTGATATGGTGACTGAGTTCATCAGGAAGTGTATAGGAGATGTTGTACCCACTGAAACCTACCCTAACCAGAAATCATGGATAGATGGCAGCATTTGCACAAAACTGAAAGCAAGAACCACCGCATTTAACCATGACGAGGTGACTGGGAATATGGCAGAATACAAACAGTTTATTTATTCCCTCCGCAAGGCAATAAAACAGGCAAAACGTCAGTGTAGAGACAAAGTGGAGTCGCAATTCAACGGCTCAGACACAAGACATATGTGGCAGGGTCTACAGACAACCACAGACTACAAAAGAAAAACCAGACACGTCGTAGACACCGACGTCTTGATTCCAAACAAGCAAAACTCCTTCTTCGCCCGCTTTGAGGATAACACAGTGCCACCGACGCAACCCGCTACCAGGGATTGTGTGCTCTCCTTCTTCGTGGCCGACGTAAGAGACATTTAAGTGTGTTCCTCGCAAGTCTGCCGGCCCAGACGGCATCCCTAGCCGCGTCCTCAGAGCATGCGCAGACCAGCTGGCTGGTGTGTTTACGGACATATTCAATCTCTCCCTATCCCAATCAGCTGTCCCCACATGTTTCAAGAGGGCCATCATTGTTCCTGTATCCAAGAAAGCAAATGTAACTGAACTAAATGACTATCGCCCCGTAGCACTCACTTCTGTTATCATGAAGTGCTTTGAGAGACTAGTCAAGGGTCATATTACCTCCACCTTACCTGTCACCCTAGACCCACTTCAATTTGCTTACCACCTCCATAGATCCACAGACAATGCGATCACACTGCACACTGCCCTATCCCATCTGGACAAGAGGAGTACATATGTAAGAATGCTGTTCATTGACTATAGCTCAGCCTTCAATACCATAGTACACTCCAAACTAATCATTAGGCTCAAGGCCCTGGGCCTGAACCCCGCCCTGTGCAACTGGGTCCTGGACTTCCTGACGGGCCACCACCAGCTGGTGAAGGTAGGCAACAACACCTCCACTTTGCTGATCCTGGTGTTTTCTCCATCTCCTTAGCTATCATACTCAAATTCCACTGATTTTTAAACTCAGTCCTCCAGAGGGTGGAGAGCATACACAATGTTAGCTAGCGAGCCAGCCAGCTAACGTTAGCTAGCTAACAGTACACTTTAACTTGACATTAGATTTATGTAGCTTTATTACACAATAAAAAAAAATTAAAGCCAAGAGTACAAGTTTGACACGATTACCTAGACATACTGACCAGCTCCAATAGACAGACGCGTGCTATATGGCAGACCAATCTAAACTCACCTCTGGGCATGTCCAGCCCTGTCACAATTCCAAGTGGTGAGTGAAGGAGTCAGGCGCAGAGAGCAGGGTAGTTCAGAAAGGACGTGATTTAATATTCCAAAATATCAGAGAGACGGTCATGCCACACACACAAGGGCGCGTAAAGTCCCCAGTCCAAAACAAACAGGACTAAACCGAATAGGAACAGACACCACAATAATGAACGAAACACCACAAACAGAAAAACAGGTGCAACAAATCAGACAAAACTAAATGAAACAGAAAAGGGGATCGGTGGCAGCTAGTAGGCCAGAGACGACGACCGCCGAGCGCCGCCCGAACGGGAAGAGGCACCATCTTCGGCGGGATTCGTGACAAGCCCACTCATTATCTCAGCCAATCATGGTTAGCGGGAAGGTTGCTCGCTATTTCTCTGGCTAAACCAACTAGGCTCGTAATTTAAACAATTTTACAAGTTTGATATTAAGGCACTTTTGCCAAAAAATGCATTTTGATAAAAATACTTTTATGTTCAAACAGCTCTCCTGTGAAGTTGTGATTTGCGACATATGCCTAGTTTCCTGAATCGGGTCACATTTAAGCTTACCGTGTCTGCTCACTCATCCTACTGCCGCATGCTGCTCCTGCTACTATGCGCTGGCTTCTTGCTCCCACAACCACCCCAGCCTCCACCTGTTAGGTTCTGTGTTCCTGCCGGGGGGATTGGTATAGCTCACTGCCTGTAGACTATTTTATATTGATGCTTTGCTTGGGCAGTGAGCTTCCCTGAAGCAGCAATACCTACTGTATATCGCCAATACTTATATTATTAATTGCTTAATAAATGGTTAAACATATTACTACATGGTGTTTTCTTTCTGAAATTAGTTATTGTTTGAGAACTCAGTGCCACCCACGGCACATAAATTTCACCCCCTATCCATACAGATGATCACAATGATCACATAATTTCAGAGATGATGAATCCAAAGAAAACATAAAATTGGCTACATATCAGATCGGTTTCGTTACATCACCTCATTTTGATTTCTTATAATGGTTTGTTTTAACGCACCAGAACACTGTGATTGCTTTGGATGGATTGGTTTGATGGTTTGATTTTCTGATTTGGCTTTTTAGACTAGAGCAGAATGTACAAGACTAACTGTAACGATCATCGTGTTCCTCGGACGAGGAGAGGCGAGAAGGATCGGACCAATACGCGGAGTGGTTAGTGTTCATGATGAATGATTTATTATAACGGAAAAACTGAACACTGAAAATACAAAAACAAATAAACGAAGTGCAGAAAACAGATACAGTACCGTGTGGTGAAAAACACAAACACGGAAACAAACAGCCACCAAAACACACGTGAAACCCAGGCTGCCTAAGTATGATTCTCAATCAGGGACAACGATTGACAGCTGCCTCTGATTGAGAATCATACCAGGCCGAACACAAAAATCCCAACATAGAAAATCAACCATAGACAAACCCACCCAACTCACGCCCTGACCAACTAAAATAAATACAAGACAAAGGAAAACAGGTCAGGAACGTGACAGAACCCCCCCCCCCCTTAAGGTGCGAACTCCGGGCGCACCACCATAAATTCTAGGGGAGGGTCTGGGTGGGCGTCTGTCCACGGTGGCGGCTCTGGCGCGGGACGTGGACCCCACCTTAACAATGTCTTTGTCCGCCTCCTTACTCGAACCCCCGTGTCCTCCTCCTAACAACCACCCTCCATGTACGCAGCACCGGACTGAGGGGCAGCTCCGGACTGAGGGGCAGCACCGGACTGAGGGGCAGCACCGGACTGAGGGGCAGCTCCGGACTGAGGGGCAGCACCGGACTGAGGGGCAGCACCGGACTGAGGGGCAGCTCCGGACTGAGGGGCAGCTCCGGACTGAGGGGCAGCTCCAGACTGAGGGGCGGATCCTGGTAGGCTCTGGCGGATCCTGGCTGGCTGGCGGATCCTGGCTGGCTGGCTCTGGCGGATCCTGGCTGGCTGGCTCTGGCGGATCCTGGCTGGCTGGCTCTGGCGGATCCTGGCTGGCCGGCTCTGGCGGATCCTGGCTGGACGGCTCTGGCTGGTCCTGGCTGGACGGCTCTGGCTGGTCCTGGCTGGACGGCTCTGGCTGGTCCTGGCTGGACGGCTCTGGCTGGTCCTGGCTGGACGGCTCTGGCTGGTCCTGGCTGGACGGCTCTGGCTGATCCTGGCTGGACGGCTCTGGCGGATGCTGGCTGGACGGCTCTGGCGGATCCTGGCTGGACGACTCTGGCGGATCCTGGCTGGACGGTTCTGGCTGGTCCTGGCTGGACGGCTCTGGCTGGTCCTGGCTGGACGGCTCTGGCTGGTCCTGGCTGGACGGCTCTGGCGGATCCTGGCTGGCTGGCTCTGACGGCTCCTGACTGGCGGAAGGCTCTGGCTGCTCCTGTTTGGCGGAAGGCTCTGGCTGCTCCTGTCTGGCGGAAGGCTCTGGCTGCTCCTGTCTGGCGGAAGGCTCTGGCTGCTCCTGTCTGGCGGAAGGCTCTGGCTGCTCCTGTCTGGCGGAAGGCTCTGGCTGCTCCTGACTGGCGGAAGGCTCTGGCTGCTCCTGTCTGGCGGACGGCTCTGACGGCTCGGGACAGACGGGCAGCTCTGACGGCTCGGGACAGACGGGCAGCTCTGATGGCTCGGGACAGACGGGCAGCTCTGACGGCTCGGGACAGACGGGCAGCTCTGACGGCTCGGGACAGACGGGCAGCTCTGACGGCTCAGAACAGACGGACAGCGCTGGGCAGGCAGGCAGCTCAGACAGCGCTGGGCAGGCAGGCAGTTCAGACAGCGCTGGGCAGGCACACCTGTAGGGAGGAGACGGAGAGACAGCCTGGTGCGGGGAGCTGCCACCGGAGGACTGGTACGTGGAGGTGGCACCGGAATTACCGGACCGTGAAGGAGGACACGCGCTCTTGAGCACCGAGCCTGCCCAACCTTACCAGGTTGAATGATCCCCGTAGCCCTGCCAGTGCGGCGAGGTGGAATAGCCCGCACTGAGCTATGCTGGCGAACCGAGGACACCGTTTGTAAGGCTGGTGCCATGTACGCCGGCCCGAGGAGACGCACTGGAGGCCAGATGCGTTGGGCCGGCTTCATGACACCCGGCTCGATGCCCAACCTAGCCCTAACAGTGCGGCGAGGTGGAATAGCCCGCACTGGACTAAGCACGCGTACTGGGGACACCGTGCGCTTTACCGCATAACACGGTGTCTGACCAGTACGACGCCCTCTCACTCCACGGTAAGCACAGGGAGTTGGCTCAGGTATCCTACCCGGCTTTGCCACACTCCGCGTGTGCCCCCCCCAATACATTTTTGGCTCTGACTCTCGGGCTCCCAACCGCGTCGCCGCGCTGCCTCCTCATACCAGCGCCTCTCTGCCTTCCCTGCCTCCAACTCTTCCTTGGGACGGCGATATTCCCCTGGCTGAACCCAGGGTCCTTTGCCGTCCAGGATCTCTTCCCAAGTGCAGGAGTCCTGGGTTTCTTGCCGCTGCTGCTGCTGCTGTTGCTGCCCTTTTCCACTCCGCTTGGTCCTTTGGTGGTGGGTGTTTCTGTAACGATCGTCGTATTCCTCCTCCTCGGACGAGGAGAGGCGAGAAGGATCGGACCAATACGCGGAGTGGTTAGTGTTCATGATGAATGATTTATTATAACGGAAAAACTGAACACTGAAAATACAAAAACAAATAAACGAAGTGCAGAAAACAGATACAGTACCGTGTGGTGAAAAACACAAACACGGAAACAAACAGCCACCAAAACACACGTGAAACCCAGGCTGCCTAAGTATGATTCTCAATCAGGGACAACGATTGACAGCTGCCTCTGATTGAGAATCATACCAGGCCGAACACAAAAATCCCAACATAGAAAATCAACCATAGACAAACCCACCCAACTCACGCCCTGACCAACTAAAATAAATACAAGACAAAGGAAAACAGGTCAGGAACGTGACACTAACATAGCTCAAAACAATCGATTTCAACCAGTAACGTAAGTATTATCCACAGTTACCAGTCTAATACATTGTATGATAATGGTTATATTAGAGTGAATGAAATGAAAACACACACACACACACACACACACACACACACACACACACACACACACACACACACACACACACACACACACACACACACACACACACACACACACACACACACACACACACACACACACACACACACATACACACATACACACACACACACACTCGACAACAAAAACGGGGGCTCTCATCCCTTGCGTGTGACTCAAGGACTCTTTCAATGTTGCCACGCCAACTGGACATTTTGAATATTCTCCTTAGTGAGCAAGCAAGGGAGCGGCGGGAAGAGAATGGGAGTTCGAATTTTAATAGGACACCATACAAGCGGAGTTGGACTTGAGTCTTATTATGCCAGCCTCAGTCAGAACACATTGTGTGTGCGTCCCAAATGGCGCTCTATTGCCCTATATAGAACACTACTTTTGACCAGAGCCCTATTGGCCCTGTTCAAAAGTAGTGCACTACGAGGGCAGTAAGGTGCCACAAACTTTATTTGTCACATGCACCGAATACAACCTAAGCGTGAAATGCTTACTTACAAGCCCTTAACCAACAATGCAGTTCAAGAAAGAGTTAAGAAAATATTTACCAAATAAACTCAAGTAAAAAATTATAAAAAGTAACACAATAAAATAACAATAACGAGGCTATATACAGGGGGTACCGGTACCGAGACAATGTGCGTGGGTACAGGTTAGACGAGGTCATTTGTACGTAAAGATAGGGGTAAAGTGACTATGCATAGATAATAAACAGTGAGTAGCAGCAGCGTAAAAAACAAATGGGGGGGGGGGGGGGGGTGTCAATGTAAATAGCCCAGGTGGCCATTTGATTAATTGTTCAGCAGTCTTATGGCTTGGGGCTAGAAGCTGTTAACTTCTAATGGCTGGGGGTAGTATTGAGTAGCTTGGATGAATAAGGTGCCCAGAGTAAACTGCCTGCTACTCAGTCCCAGAAGCTAAGATATGCATATTATTAGTAGATTTGGAAAGAAAACACTGAAGTTTCAAAAACTGTTTGAATGATGTCTGTGAGTATAACAGAACTCATATGGCAGGCAAAAACCTGAGAAAAAATCCAACCAGGAAGTGGGAAATCTGAGGTTTGTAGGTTTGCCTATCCAATATACAGTGTCTTTGGGGTCACATCCTAAGGCTTCCACTAGATGTCAACAGTCTTTAGAACCTTGTTTGATGTTTCTACTGTGAAGAATGAGGGAAGGAGAGCTCTTTGAGTCAGGTGTCTGGCATGAGCTGATCACGCGCGCACCCGTGAGAGCGACCTGCGTTCCATCGCATTTCTGAAGACAAAGGAATTCTCTGGTTGAAACATTGTTGAAGATTTATGTTAAAAACATCCTAAAGACTGATTCTATTCTATCGTTTGACATGTTTCTACAAACTGTAATGGAATTTTTTTACTTTTCGTCTGACCTGTGCGTCATCAAATTGGATTTTGGAACAAAACGCGCAAACAAAAAGGAGGTGTTTGGACATAAATGATGGACGTTATCGAACAAAACAAACATTTATTGTGGAACTGGGATTCCTGGGAGTGCATTCTGATGAAGATCATCAAAGGTAAGTGAATATTTATAATACTATTTATGACTTTTGTTGACTCCACAACATGGCGGATATCTGTATGGTTTGTTTGGGCTCTGAGCGCTGTACTCAGATTATAGCATGGTGTGCTTTTTCCGTAAAGTTTTTTTTAAATCTGACACAGCGGTTGCATTAGGGAGAAGTTTATCTAAAGTCCCATGTATAATACTTGTATCTTTTATCAATGTGTATTATGAGTATTTCTGTAAATTGATGTGGCTCTCTGCAAAATCACCGGATGTTTTGGAGGCAAAACATTAACCTCTAACGAGTCACAAACCCGGATCCGGGATCCCCCCCATCAAAAAAGCTGACTAGCATAGCCTAGCCTAAAGCCACAGGGATATCATATAATAAAATGTTCATGAAATCACAAGTCCAAGACACCAAATGAAAGATACACATCTTGCGAATCCAGCCATCATTTCTGATTTTTAAAATGTTTTACAGGGAAGACACAATATGTATTTCTATTAGCTAACCACCATAGCAAAAGACACAACTTTTTTTCCCCACCATTTTTTTCCTGCATAGGTAGCTATCACAAATTCTACCAAATAAAGATATAAATAGTCACTAACCAAGAAACAACTTCATCAGATGACAGTCTGATAACATATTTATTGTATAGCATATGTTTTGTTCGAAAAATGTGCATATTTCAGGTATAAATCATAGTTTTACATTACAGCCACCATCACAACTCTCACCAAAACAACTAGAATAACTACAGAGCAACGTGAATTACCTAAATACTCATCATAAAACATTTATGAAAAATACACAGCGTACAGCAAATGAAAGACAAAGATCTTGTGAATCCAGCCAATATTTCAGATTCTTTAAGTGTTTTACAGCGAAAACACAATTTAGCATTATATTAGCTTACTACAATAGCCAACCACACAGCAGCATTGATTCATGCACGTTAGCGATAGCGAATAAACCAGCAAAATATATAATATTTTTCACTAACCTTCTCAAAACTTCATCAGATGACAGTCCTATAACATCATATTACACAATACATATATTGTTTGTTCGAAAATGTGCATATTTAGCGGCACAAATCGTGGTTATACAATGAGAATAGTAGCCAAGCTGCCAACAAAATGTCGGGAGAAATCTTGGGAGAGGAACCTAATCTAATCAACAACTAATCATAAACTTGACTAAAAAATACAGGTTGGACAGCAAATGAAAGATACATTAGTTCTTAATGCAACCGCTGTGTTAGATTTTTTAAATTAACGTTACTACGACATACAGCGTGCGCTAAAGCGAGACCGCACCGAAATTAATGGCCGAATAATAGTTTTACATTTTTCAACAGAACAACGAATTAACATCATAAATAGTTCTTACTTTTTGATGAACTTCCATCAGAATCTTGTGCAAGTGGTCCTTTGTCCAGAATCATCGTTGCTCGGTTGTAGATTGCCGTCTTCAATTTAGGAATTAGCAGCAAACATTAGCTATGTGGCCCAGACGTGCCCAACTCTTCATAACGCAGCACAAAGAAATATATGAAAATCGCAATATACTGATATAAACTGATATAACTCGGTTTAAAATAACTACATTATGATGTCTTTAACACCTATATCGAATAAAATCAGAGCCGGATATATCTAAGGCCTATAACGAGAGCTTTTCAGAATGCCATCCTGAGGTCCTCCTTTGCGCCATGACGAACGTTGAAAAGAGTGCACCCCCGGTTCCATGAGCCTTTATATGGCCTCAGATCTGCCTAGCAACACCATTCCAATTCTCACTGCTTACTGACATCTAGGGTAAATCGTATGCAGTGCATGTCGACTCATAGATCACATGCAATTTAATAAACTGACCCTGGAACAGAGCATCGATTTCAGATTTCTCACTTCCTGACAGGAAGTTAGCTGCAACTTGAGTTCTGTTTTACTCACAGATATAATTCAAACGGTTTTAGAAACTAGAGAGTGTTTTCTAGAGAGTTTTTTCCAATAGTAATAATAATATGCATATTGTACGAGCAAGAATTGAGTACGAGGCAGTTTAATTTGGGAACGAATTTTTACAAAGTCGAAATGGCGCCCCCCTATTGACAAGAAGTTTTAATGAACTGGATATAAATATGAACTTTATCGAACAAAACATACATGTATTGTGTAACATGAAGTCCTATGAGTGTCACCTGATGAAGATCAGTGATTAATTTTATCTCTATTTCTGCTTTTTGTGACTCCTCTCTTTGGCTGTAAAAATGGCTGTGTTTTTTTGTGACTAGGAACTGACCTAACATAATCGTTTAGAGTGCTTTTGTCGTAAAGCCTTTTTGAAATCTGACACTGTGGCTGGATTTACAACAAGTTTATCTTTAAAATGGTGTAAAATACTTGTATGTTTGAGGAATTTTAATTATGAGATTTCTGTTGTTTGAATTTGGCGCCCTGCACTTTCACTGGCTGTTGTCAAGTCAATCCCGTTAACGGGATCTCAGCCATAAGAAGTTTTAAGGAGCCTTTTGGTCCTAGACTTGCACCTCCGGTACCGCTTGCCAGGCGGTAGCAGAGAGAACTGGAGTCTCTGACAATTCTTTGGGCTTTCCTCTGACACCGCCGAGTATATAGGTCCTGGATGGCAGGAAGCTTGACCCCAGTGAAGTACTGTGCCGTACGCACTACCCTCTGTAGCGCCTTACGGTCAGATGCAGAGCAGTCAGGATGCAACCGGTCAGGTCAGGATGCTCTAGAATCTAGAGTCTAGATGGTGCAGCTGTAGAACTTTTTGAGGATCTGGGTACCAATGCCAAACCTTTTATTCTCCTGAGGGGGAAAAGGTGTTGTCATGCCCTCTTCACAACTGTCTTGGTGTGTTTGGACCGTTATAGTCCGTTGGTGATGTGGACACCAAGGAATTTGAAACTCTCGACCTGCTCCACTACAGCCCTGTCAATGTTAACCTCTCTGGGGTAGGTGGGACGCAATCGTCCCACCTGGCCAATAGCCAGGGAAAATACAGAGCGCCATATTCAAATAAAATGATATAAAAATCTAACTTTCATTAAATCACACTTGTAAGATACCAAATTAAAGCTACACTCGTTGTGAATCCAGCCAACGTGTCAGATTTCAAAAAGGCTTTTTGGCGAAAGCATAAGATGCTATTATCTGATGATAGCACAACAGTAAACAAAGAGAGTAGCATATTTCAACACTGCAAGCACGACACAAAACACAGAAATACAAATATAATTCATGCCTTACCTTTGACGAACTTATTTTGTTGGCACTCCAATATGTCCCATAAACATCACAAATGGTCCTTTTGTTCGATTAATTCCGTCGATATATATCCAAAATGTCAATTTATTTGGCGCGTTTCATCCAGAAAAACACAGCTTCCAACTTGCGCAACGTCACTACAAAATATCTCAAAAGTTACATGTAAACTTTTCCAAAACATTTCAAACTACTTTTGTAATACAACGTTAGGTATTTTTAAACGTTAATAATCGATCAAATTGAAGACGGGATGATCTGTGTTCAATACAAAAAGAAAACAAACTGACGCATCTTTTCTGGTAATGTGCCTCTCTCAAACAATTTACTTCAAGTGACTCTCATTTAAGATGGCCGTAATTCTTCATTACACAAAGGAAAAACCTCAACCAATTTCCAAAGACTGGTGACATCCAGTGGAAGCGATAGAAACTGGACACAAGTCCCTTAAAAATCTGGTGTCCCAATAAAAATAATAATAATCTGAATGGTTAGTCCTCAGGGTTTTGCCTGCTACATAAGTTCTGTTATACTCACAGACATGATTCAAACAGTTTTAGAAACTTCAGGGTGTTTTCTATCCAAATCTACGATCTATAATAATATGCATATCTTATATTCTGGGGATGAGTAGCAGGCAGTTGAATTTGGGCATGCTATTTATCCAAAAGTGAAAATGCTGCCCCCTACCCCGAAGAAGTTAATGAGGGCCTTTTCCTGTAGTCCACGATCAGCTCCTTTGTCTTGCTCACATTGAGGGAGAGGTTGTTGTCCTGGCACCACATTGCTAGGTCTCTGACCTCCCTATAGGTTGTCTCATAGTTGTCAGCGATCAGGCCTACCACTTAATGATGATGTTGTAGTCGTGCCTGGCCACGCAGTCGTGGGTGAACAGGGAGTACAGGAGGGGACTAATCACTCACCCATGAGGGGCCCCAGTGTTAAGGATCAGCTTGACAGACATGTTGTTGCCTACCCTTACCACCTAGGGGCGGCCCATCAGGAAGTCCAGGATCAATTTGTTGAGGGAGGTGTTAGTCCCAGGGTCCTTAGCTTAGTGATGAGCTTTGTAGGCACTATGGTGTTGAATGCTGAGCTGTAATCAATGAACATGGCTACCGATGCTACAGGGCGGTAATCATTTACCTTCACTTCCTTGGGCACAGGGACTATGGTGGTCTGCCTGAAACATGTAGGTATTACAGACTCGGTCAGAGAGAGGTTGAAAATGTCAGTGAAGACACTAGCCAGCTGGTCCGCGCATGCTTTGAGTACATGTCGTGGTAATCCGTCTGGCCCCACAGCTTCATGAATGTTGACCTGTTTAAAGGTCTTGCTCACATCGGCTACCGAGAGCTTTATTATACAGTTGTCCGGAACAGCTGGTTCTCTCATGCATGCTTCAGTGTTGCTTGCATCGAACGAGCATGAAAGGCATTTAGCTCATCTGGTAGGCTCTCATCACTGGGCAGCTCGCGGCTGGGTTTTCCTTTGTAGTCCGTAATAGTTTTTAATCCCTGCCACATCCGATGAGCATTATAGTCGGTGTTTTTTGATTCTAATCCTGTATTGATGCTTGCCTGTTTGATGGTTCGTCTGAGGGCATAACGGGATTTCTTATAACAGTCCGGATTAGTGTCCCGCACCTTGAAAACGGCAGCTCTCTAGCCTTTTGCTTGATGAGGATGTTGCCTGTAATCTATGGCTTCTGGTTGGGATATGTATGGTCACAGTGGGGACGACATCGTCGATGCACTTATTGATGAAGCCGATGACTGAGATGGTATACTCCTCAATTTGTATTTATTTATTTAAACTTTATTTAACTAAGCAAGTCAGTTAAGAACAAACTCTTATTTACAATGACGGCCTACCCCAGACAAACCCTAACCCAGACGACGCTGGGCCAATTGTGCGCCGCCTTATGGGACTCCCAATCACAGCCGGTTGTGATACAGCCTGGAATCAAACCAGGGTCTGTAGTGATGCCTCTAGCACTGAGATGCAGTGCCTTAGACCGCTGCGCCACTCGGGAGCCCAATGCCATTGGATGAATCTCAGAACATATTCCAGTCCGTGCAAGCAAAACGGTCCTGTAGCGTAGCATCCGCGTCATCTGACCACTTCCTTATTGAGCAAGTCACTGGTACTTCCTGCTTTAGTTTTTGCTCGTAAGCAGGAATCAGGAGGATAGAATTATGGTCAGATTTTTCAAATGGAGGGCGAGGGTGAGCTTTGAATGCGTCTCCGTGTGTTGAGGAAAGGGAGTCCAGATATTTCCCCCCTCTGGTTGCACGTGATATGCTGGTAGAAATGAGGAAAAACGGATTTAAGTTTGCCTGCTTTAAAGTCCCCAGCCACTAGGATCGCCACTTCTGGATGAGCATTTTCTTGTTTGCTTATAGCTTTATACAGCTCGTTGAGTGCAGTCTTAGTGCCAGCATCGGTTTGTGGTGGTAAATAGACGGCTACAAATAATATAAAATCAAATCAAATCAAATTGTATTAGTCACATACACATGGTTAGCAGATGTTAATGCGAGTGTAGCGAAATGCTTGTGCTTCTAGTTCCGACAATGCAGTAATAACCAACAAGTAATCTAACCTAACAATTCCACAACTACTACCTTACACACACACACAAGTGTAAAGGGATAAAGAATATGTACATAAAGATATATGAATGAGTGGTGGTACAGAACGGCATGGCAGATGCAGTAGATGGTATAGAGTACGGTATATACATATGAGATGAGTACTGTAGGGTATGTAAACATAAAGTGGCATAGTTTAAAGTGGCTAGTGGTACATGTATTACATAAAGATGGCAAGATGCAGTAGATGATATAGAGTACAGTATATACATATGAGATGGGTAATGTAGGGTATGTAAACATTATATTAAGTGGCATTGTTTAAAGTGGCTAGTGGTACATTTTTACATAATTTCCATCAATTCCCATTTTTAAAGTGGCTGGAGTTGAGTCAGTATGTTGGCAGCGGCCGCTAAATGTTAGTGGTGGCTGTTTAACAGTCTGATGGCCTTGAGATAGAAGCTGTTTTTCAGTCTCTCGGTCCCTGCTTTGATGCACCTGTACTGACCTCGCCTTCTGGATGATAGCGGGGTGAACAGGCAGTGGCTTGGGTGGTTGTTGTCCTTGATGATCTTTATGGCCTTCCTGTGACATCGGGTGGTGTAGGTGTCCTGGAGGGCAGGTAGTTTGCCCCCGGTGATGCGTTCTGCAGACCTCACTACCCTCTGGAGAGCCTTACGGTTGTGGGCGGAGCAGTTGCCGTACCAGGCGGTGATACAGCCCGACAGGATGCTCTCGATTGTGCATCTGTAGAAGTTTGTGAGTGCTTTTGGTGACAAGCCGAATTTCTTCAGCCTCCTGAGGTTGAAGAGGCGCTGCTGCGCCTTCTTCACAACGCTGTCTGTGTGGGTGGACCAATTCAGTTTGTCCGTGATGTGTACACCGAGGAACTTAAAACTTTCCACCTTCTCCACTACTGACCCGTCGATGTGGATAGGGGGGTGCTCCCTCTGCTGTTTCCTGAAGTCCACAATCATCTCCTTTGTTTTGTTGACGTTGAGTGTGAGGTTATTTTCCTGACACCACACTCCGAGGGCCCTCACCTCCTCCCTGTAGGCCGTCTCGTCGTTGTTGGTAATCAAGCCTACCACTGTAGTGTCATCCGCAAACTTGATGATTGAGTTGGAGGCGTGCATGGCCACGCAGTCGTGGGTGAACAGGGAGTACAGGAGAGGGCTCAGAACGCACCCTTGTGGGGCCCCAGTGTTGAGGATCAGCGGGGTGGAGATGTTGTTACCTACCCTCACCACCTGGGGGCGGCCCGTCAGGAAGTCCAGGACCCAGTTGCACAGGGCGGGGTCGAGACCCAGGGTCTCGAGCTTGATGACGAGTTTGGAGGGTACTATGGTGTTGAATGCTGAGCTGTAATCGATGAACAGCATTCTCACATGGGTATTCCTCTTGTCCAGATGGGTTAGGGCAGTGTGCAGTGTGGTTGCGATTGCGTCGTCTGTGGACCTATTGGGTCGGTAAGCAAATTGGAGTGGGTCTAGGGTGTCCGGTAGGGTGGAGGTGATATGGTCCTTGACTAGTCTCTCAAAGCACTTCATGATGACGGAAGTGAGTGCTACGGGGCGGTAGTCGTTTAGCTCAGTTACCTTAGCTTTCTTGGGAACAGGAACAATGGTGGCCCTCTTGAAGCATGTGGGAACAGCAGACTGGGATAAGGATTGATTGAATATGTCCGTAAACACACCAGCCAGCTGGTCTGCGCATGCTCTGAGGACGCGGCTGGGAATGCCGTCTGGGCCTGCAGCCTTGCGAGGGTTAACACGTTTAAATGTTTTACTCACCTCGGCTGCAGTGAAGGAGAGCCCGCAGGTTTTGGTAGGGGGCCGTGTCAGTGGCACTGTATTGTCCTCAAAGCGGGCAAAAAAGTTGTTTAGCCTGTCTGGGAGCAAGACATCCTGGTCCGCGACGGGGCTGGTTTTCTTTTTGTAATCCGTGATTGACTGTAGACCCTGCCACATACCTCTTGTGTCTGAGCTGTTGAATTGCGACTCGATTTTGTCTCTGTACTGGGACTTAGCCTGTTTGATTGCCTTGCGGAGAGAATAGCTACACTGTTTGTATTCGGTCATGCTTCCGGTCACCTTGCCCTGGTTAAAAGCAGTGGTTCGCGCTTTCAGTTTCACGCGAATGCTGCCGTCAATCCACGGTTTCTGGTTTGGGAATGTTTTAATCGTTGCTGTGGGTACGACATCGTCAATGCACTTCCTAATGAACTCGCTCACCGAATCAGCATATTCGTCAATATTGTTGTTGGACGCGATGCGGAACATATTCCAATCCGCGTGATCGAAGCAGTCTTGAAGCGTGGATTCAGATTGGTCGGACCAGCGTTGAACAGACCTGAGCGCGGGAGCTTGTTGTTTGAGTTTCTGTTTGTAGGCTGGAATCAACAAAATGGAGTCGTGGTCAGCTTTTCCGAAAGGGGGGCGGGGGAGGGCCTTATATGCGTCGCGGAAATTAGTATAACAATGATCTAGGGTTTTTCCAGCCCTGGTAGCACAATCGATATGCTGATAGAATTTAGGGAGTTTTGTTTTTAGATTAGCCTTGTGAAAATCCCCAGCTACGATGAATGCAGCCTCAGGGTGTGTGGTTTCCAGTTTACAAAGAGTCAGATAAAGTTCGTTCAGGGCCATCGATGTGTCTGCTTGGGGGGGAATATATACGGCTGTGATTATGATTGAAGAGAATTCCCTTGGTAGATAATGCGGTCGACATTTGATTGTGAGGAGTTCTAGATCAGGCGAACAGAATGACTTGAGTTCCTGTGTGTTGTTATGATGATCACACCACTTCTCGTTAATCATAAGGCATACCCCCCCGCCCCTCTTCTTACCGGAAAGATGTTTGTTTCTGTCGGCGCGATGCATGAAGAAACCAGCTGGCTGCACCGACTCCGTTAGCGTCCCTTGAGTTAGCCATGTTTCCGTGAAGCAGAGCACGTTACAATCCCTGATGTCTCTCTGGAATGCTACCCGTGCTCGGATTTCATCAACCTTATTGTCAAGAGACTGGACATTGGCGAGTAGTATGCTAGGGAGTGGAGCGCGATGTGCCCGTCTCCGAAGCCTGACCACGAGACCGCCTCGTTTGCCCCTTTTTCGGCGTCGCACAGGGTCGCCGGCTGGGATCAGATCCATTGTATTGGGTGGAAGGCAAAACACTGGATCCGTTTCGGGAAAGTCATATTCCTGGTAGGAACGATGATGAGTTGACGTTAATCGTATATTCAGTAGTTCCTCCGGACTGTATGTAATGAAACCTAAGATTACCTGGGGTACCGATGTAAGAAATAACACATAAAAGAACAAAATACTGCATATTTTCCAAGGAACGCGAAGCGAGGCGGCCATCTCTTTTCGGCGCCGGAAGTGTACATATACATGAGATCTCTCTTGGTAGATAGTGTGGTCTACAGCTTATCATAAGGTACTCTACCTCAGGCGAGCAATACCTCAAAACTTCTTTAATATTAGACACCAGCTGTTATTGACAAATTAACACACAACCCCACCCCTTGTCTTACCAAAAGTAGCTTCTCTATCCTGCCGATGCATGGAAAATCCTGGCAGCTCTATATTATCCGTGTCGTCGTTCGGCCACGACTCAGTGAAACCTAAGATATTACATCCATTTTGATTTCCAATGATTGCATGTTGGCCAATAGAACGGATTGTAGTGGAGGTTTACTCACCCGTTACAAATAAAACTAACAAAAGAGCACAGTTGGTTAGGAGCCAGTAAAACGGCAGCCATCCCCTCTGGCGCATTCTAATAACATGTATTGACTCAGGGGGATGAATACTTATCTAATCAAGATATGTTAGTGTTTTACTTTTTATTAAAATAATTTTATTTTACAAATGTTCACATTTTTCTTCAACATTGACATTACACTATTTTGTGGAGATTGTTGATTTTTTTTAAATGACCATTAAATCAATTTTAATCCCACTTTGTAACACAACTAAATGTGGAAAAAGTAAAGGCGTGTGCATACTTTCTGAAGGCCCTATAAAGAAATAGATAGATGGACAAAGATCAAGGGAGAAATGTAGCCACTTGAAAAGAGACAGAGTAATCGACAGCCAAGCCCTGTGACGCAGATGGGGACCCATAAACACATCATGCCGTGCTCCAAAAACCCAATTGTCTTCAACCGGTTGCCAAAGCGAGATGATTGTGTGCAACATTCGTTGTTGTCGGCGGTGACGGTAACCCAGATGCTTGTTGGGGGGTCTCGTTAACCGACTACACCCTTCTTTTTGTTTTTCAAGTGACACCAGTCCCCAACACAAGATGGCTTCCGGTGCCAGCTGGAGGCTAATTGCTTTTTCCGTTTAAATTCTTGAGCGAAGCGTTTAAGGTAAGGGCCTTCTCATACTGTCTAAACAGCAGATACCACAGGGATTGAGGGAGAAAGGGGAGAGCAAGCGATAGAGAGAAAGAGATTACCCTCCTCCACTGACCCCTTTTATTTTCTCTTACATGTTCATTCACATGCTTCTAGATGTTTATCCATACGCCTTTTTAAATGTTTGTTCAGGCAAAAAAAACATTGAATAAAATACATATCTAAACTCCAGGACTCTGTTTTCTCCCTGCTTCTCAAGGTTGATTTAGAACATGTTTTCCTCACCTACATGTTTTCTCCCTCTTCTTGGGCCTGAAGTGGGTAACGCGGAGGTGGTCATTAATATTTTGGGGAGGACATTTAACATTTAGCTCACGTGTCGGCACACACACGTGTCTTGTGTCGCTGCCTGCGAGCCTGTCCCAGAGAATGGATTGCTTTGTCACTAGAAAAGTGCAAAACTGATAAAATATTTCAATCTGATCATTACCTTGCTACCTTACCTTGCTGCTTGCCGCGTGATTACACACACTAATTCTGTATTCCCCTCTGTGTTTGTGTGTTTTTGTGTGAGTGTTTGCAGAGCTTCACTCTCTTGTATTCAGTTGTATCCCTCCACTTCTCTCCAGTTCTCATTTCTCCTGGGCACAATGAAAGGCAGCAGGCTGAATCACTAGCCTTTGAGTGGAAATGAAATGCACGGTGTTCAACATATCGTTGTCCCATCGCCTCAGACCAGAAGGGAGGTGCTTCAAAGGCTACTGCTGTTGTGTAACCACCTCTCGACCATACAGGCTATGTAGGGACAAAGAGGAGAGCTATACACTTCATCCCTAGTGTTGTTATTCTTGATTCCCACTCTTGTCTCTTGTGGAGACAATCACAGGCGTTCCAGTCTGTAGTTGTCCTATGTGGCTTAGTGTGAGCTGAAAACCAAGTATTTTTTCCCCCTGTGGACGACAAAGCACACCTCCCACAGTAAACTACACTTCCTACACAGTAGTGTTTCTCAAGAGGGGAGGATGTGTTGATATGTTCTCAGGTTTGGTCCCTGGTTAGGGTATGAACAAGCTGAATAGTTGTACAGAACAGTTAGAGTCAGTTTGAAGTATAGTCAGAGTTGTTCTGGATGACATCAATTTCATACTGTGTGTTGGTCTCCTTTCTCTTATCGTCTTTTATCCCATTTGTCACCTTTACCTCTCAGCTCACTGTAAGCTTTTTTTGTTTTGAACATGCTGAATAGTTGTACAGAACAGTTAGAGTCAGTTTGAAGTATAGTCAGAGTTGTTCTGGATGACATCAATTTCATACTGTGTGTTGGTCTCCTTTCTCTTATCGTCTTTTATCCCATTTGTCACCTTTACCTCTCAGCTCACTGTAAGCTTTTTGACATCTAAGCCCTAACCTTTAACCCCTGCACAGGACTTCCTACAGCAGCCCATGAGGGAAACCTACGGACTCAACCTGGCCGAATTCCACGACAAGGAGGACATGGGTTAAGACCTTTACATACGCGCACACACACACACACACACACACACACACACACACACACACACACACACACACACACACACACACACACACACACACACACACACACACACACACACACACACACACACACACACACACACACACACACACACACACACACACACACACACACACACACACACACACACACACACACACACACACACACACACACACACACACACACCGTGTAAAGAGGTGTTTCCACCCATCATGTGAGCAGTGTTCAACAGTCACATTTGCCTCCTTTTGACTTGGCAGTGCGACACACATTTTTAATTGGTCGCAAGGGTACCAGTGAAATAAATGTACCTGGTCACATTCATTTTAGTTCCAAAATTGCGATTTGTAACAATCCAGTGGCATTTGTTTTAAAAACTCCAATCACAACTGCCCTACAGAAACACTGCATGGCTGCTGCTCACCTGAATTTTTTTTTAAATGGGAGAAATCAGTACTTCGTCCCACTTTTTTTTTTGCCGTGTTATCATTTTTCTATCAAGTATCTTTTTAAATTTTTAATTCTGGCCTCTAGAGGATTTCGCAGAAAATAACCAATGGCACTTTGAAATCTGTTACAGTAAATCTATCCAAATTAATGTAAGAACACAAGGGCATGCTTATCTAAAATATGGCTAGTCATTACTAGCCTGGTTCAGTATGGTATGCAGGCACATTATGGGACACAGCCCAGGTCATTATTAATTCAAAAATATATATACAGTACCAGTCAAAAGTTTGGACACATCTACTCATTCCAGGGTTTTTCTTATTTTTTAAAATATTTTCTACATTGTAGAATAATAGTGAAGAGATCAAAACTATGAAATTACACATATAGAACCATTAGTAACCAAAAAAGTGTTAAACAAATCAAAATTTATTTTATATTTGAGATTCTTCAAAGTAGCCACCCTTTGCCTTGATGGCAGCTTTTCACACTGTTGGCATTCTCTCAACTTCTCGTGCCAACAAGTCCTCAACTGGCAGCTTCATTAAATAGTACCCGCAAAACACCAGTCTCAACGTCAACAGTGAAGAGGTGATTCCGAGATGTTGGCCTTTGCAAAGAAAAAGCCATATCTCTGTCCAGTGTCTGTGTTCTTTTGCCCATCTTCTACATTTTTTTTTATTGGCCAGTCTGAGATATGGCTTTTTATTTGCAGCATCTCGGAGTCGCCTCTTCACTGTTGACATTGAGACTGGTGTTTTGCGGGTACAATTTAATGAAGCTGACAGTTAAGGACTTGTGAGGCATCTGTTTCTCAAACTAGGCACTTTAATGTACTTGTCCTCTTGCTCAGTTGTGCACCGGGGCCTCCCACACCTATTTCTATTTCTATTCCAGTTTGCTCTGTAATGTGAAGGGAGTAGTACACAGCGTTGTACGAGCTCTTCAATTTCTTGGCAATTTCTCGCATGGAATAGCCTTAATTTCTCAGACCAAGAATAGACTGACGAGTTTCAAAGAAAGGTCTTTGTTTTTGGCCATTTTGAGCCTGTAATCGAACCCACACATGCTGATGCGCCAGATACTCAACCCCAAACCTTTGAACGGTAGTGTATATAATATATTGGTTCGACAAAATCATGTGCTCGTGCCAAAAAGGTTGGGAAAATGTAGTGGAAAACCATTGTGAAACTGAGTCAGGTTGACAGGTGATGATTGACTGAATGCAGAACAGATCGTCACTGCCTTCACACTGGGTTTTGAATGTCAACCTCCCTGAGCTGAATGTTAATGTATTGAATGTCAACCTGCCTGACCTACAGACACATAACTGTCTAATCACGTTTTCTTATGTCACGTTGAAAGTGGTTCCTGTTAGATGAACGGAACTGATGATGGACCTGAATGGCCAAGCTATTCAGTATTCAGCCAGTCAGTCAGTCTGTATGATTGTGATCCTTTTCTCGGTAATGATGTTGATAATGATGATAGGTGTCCTGTCCTAGACCTTTTAGAAAGATGGGAACAGGCCATCCCATGTCACTGTTATTCCTCTGGTTATTACAGCCTGCTGGGTGAGAATGGCACACCATGCCCCGTTGTGAAACTCATGCCCTGTTGTGAAGCTCTTTTCTTTCTCCCAATTCCCCCCCCCCCTCTTCTATCTCTATTCTGTTCCCTCATTTCTCTCCTCTCTCGCGCTCTCTCAAATCAAATTGTATTGGTCACATGCGAATACAACTGGTGTAGCTTTTACTGTGAAATGCGTGCTTGCGGGCCCCTCCCAATGATGGAGAGTTTAAATATAATAGAAATAAAACAGAAACACGAGGAATAAAATAAAATAAACAAGAATGGAGCTATGTACAGGGAACATCAGTACCAGATCAATGTGCAGAGGTATGAAGTAAACACAGCAAAAAAAGAAATGTCCCTTTTTCAGGACCCTCTCTTTCAAAGATAATTCGTAAAAATCCAAATAACTTCACAGATCTTCATTGTAAAGGGTTTAAACACTGTGTCCCATACTTGTTCAATGAACCATAAACAATTAATGAACATGTACCTGTGGAACGGTCGTTAAGACACTAACAGCTTACAGACGGTAGACAATTAAGGTCACAGTTATAGAAATATAGGACACTAAAGAGGCCTTTCTACTGACTCTGAAAAACACCAAAAGAAAGATGCACAGGGTCCCTGCTCATCTGCGTGAATGTGCCTTAGGCATGCTGCAAGGAGGCATGAGGACTGCAGATGTGGCCAGGGCAATAAATTGCAATGTCCGTACTGTGAGACGCCTAAGACAGCGTTACAGGGAGACAGAATGGACAGCTGATCGTCCTCGCAGTGGCAGACCACGTGTAACAACACCTGCACAGGATCGGCACATCCGAACATCACACCTGCGTGACAGGTACAGGATGGCAACAACAACTGCCCGAGTTACACCAGGAACGCACAGTCCCGCTCCATCAGTGCTCAGACTGTCTGCAATAGGCTGGACTGAGGGCTTGTAGGCCTGTTGTAAGGCAGGTCCTCACCAGACATCACTGGCAACAACGTCGCCTATGGGCACAAACCCACGGTCGCTGGACCAGACAGGACTGGCAAAAAGTGCTCTTCACTGACGAGTCGCTGTTTTGTCTCACCAGGGGTAGGATGGTCGGATGGTCGGATTTGCATTTATCGTCGAAGGAATGAGCGTTACCCTGAGGCCTGTACTCTGGAGAGGGATCGATTTGGAGGTGGAGGGTCCGTCATGGTCTGGGGGCGGTGTGTCACAGCATCATCGGACTGAGCTTGTTGTCATTGCAGGCAATCTCAACGCTGTGCGTTACAGGGAAGACATCCTCCTCCCTCATGTGGTACCCTTCCTGCAGACTCATCCTGACATGACCCTCCAGCATGACAATGCCACCAGCCATATTGCTCGTTCTGTGTGTGATTTCCTGCAACACAAGAATGTCAGTGTTCTGCCATGGCCAGCGAAGTCCCATTAAGCATGTCTGGGACCTGTTGGGGGGGGGGGGGGGTGAGGCCAGGGGCCATTCCCCCCAGATATGTCCGGGAACTTGCACGTGCCTTGGTGGAAGAGTGGGGTAACATCTCACAGCAAGAACTGGCAAATCTGGTGCAGTCCATGAGGAGGAGATGCACTGCAGTAAGAGATGCACTGCAATAACTGACTGTTATTTTAGATTTTGACCCCCCCTTTGTTCAGGGACACATTATTCAGTTTCTGTTAATCACATGTCTGTGGAACTTGTTCAGTTTATGACTCAGTTGTTGAATCTTGTTATATTCATACCAATATTTACACGTTAAGTTTGCTGGAAATAAACTCAGTTGACAGTGAGAGGACGTTTATTTTTTTGCTGAGTTTATGTGATGCAGAAAAATAAATTGACACCGCTGAAGACATCTATATACTGTAGGTCTGCTAATATAGGACTCGTAAAGGCCCAGTGCACTACTTTTATAAAAAACATTTTTACTAAGTTAATTTGAGTGCTTACCAGCATTTGTAACTTGAGTCTGATAATTATCTATACAAAACAGTTCATCTGATAATACTTGTTGAATATAAAAATACTTGCTTTGTATTTGTCTTGAAATACTTAGCAAATCCAACTTAATTCTATATGAAAACTAAAATGGTCTATTCATTCCTTTTCCATAGATGCTCTTATCCAGAGCAACTTTCAGTAGTGAATACATACTTTTTCGTACTGGCCCCCCATGGGAATCGAACCTATAACCATAACAGTACAAGCGACACGCTCTGCCAACTGAGCCACATTATCAGATCATCACAAACCACTTGATGTCTCAATTACTGGTTTGTGCATTGTTTTTCTTCATGGTGATTGAAAATCTACAGGTACAAACCTTGATGACCAGCCTATGTACAATACAATCATTTAAATGAAGTGCTTTGTAAGAATGGTAAATAGTACTGCACAAAAAGTGTTTGTTTTCCATGTTATTGATCAATGTGGATGTTTCGTGTCTACACATAACCTTGCGCCTGTTGATGTAAATGTTTGACGACAGGGTTTTGGTTCTTTCTGGATTCAATTAGAATGACAATCACAGAGAAAGGGACAGGGCAACAACTCTTACAATGTCAACTATTGAATCCTGCAAGATACTGTTCTTGATTATACAACTACCTTTTTATGCCAAAGCAGAGATGATGATAAAACAAATGTGTGTGCCTGCGCTATTGGTCCGCTAATACTAATAAAGGCCCAGTGCACTACTTTAGTGTTTTTTGAAAGAAAAAAATATAGGTTTTTTATTCTGATTTTTCAGGGGTGCTCGACACCCCTAATTCCCACGGCTATGATCTACTTCCTGCGGCTATGATCTACTCCCTGCAGCTATGATCTACTTTCTGCGGCTATGATAATCAGAGTAAAATAAAGAACAGAGTAGCAGCAGCAAATGATGAGTGTAAAAGGGTGTGTGAGTGTATATTTAAAAAAGTATGTGGACACCCCTTCTAATTAATCGATTCGTCGAATCAGTCCCATTGCTGACGTGTGTATAAAATTGAGCACACGGCGATGCAATCTTCATAGACAAACATTGGCAGTATAATGGGCCGTACTGAAGAGCTCAGTGACTTTCAACGTGGCACCGTCATAGGATGCCACCTTTCCAAAAAGTCAGTTTGGCAAATTTATGCCCTGCTAGAGCTGCTCCGATCAACTGTAAGTGCTGTTATTGTGAAGTGGAAATGTCCAGGAGCAACAACGGCTTAGTTGTGAAGTGGTAATCCACACAAGCTCACAGAACAGGACCACCGAGTGCTGAAGCGTGTATCTGTCCTCGGTTGCATCACTCACTACCGAGCTCCAAACTGCTTCTGGAAGCAACGTCTGCACAATAACTGTTTGTTGGGAGCAGCCGCACACAAGTTGGCCGAGCAGCCGCACACAAGTCGAAGATCACCATGTGCAATGCCAAGCGTCAGCTGGAGTGGTGTAAAGCTCGCCACCATTGGACTCTGGAACAGTGGAAACGCATTCTCTGGAGTGATGAATCATGCTTCACCATCTGCCAGTCCGATGGACAAATCTGGGTTTGGTGGATGCCAGGAGAACGCTACCTGCCCGAATGCATATTGCCAACTGTAAAGTTTGTTGGAGGAGAAATAATGGTCTGGGGCTGCTTTCATAGTTTGGGCTAGGCCCTTTAGTTCCAGTGAAGGGACATCTTAACAATATAACATATATAACACATTCTAGACAATTGTACACTTCCAACTTTGTGGCAAAAGTTTGGGGAAGGCCCTTTCCAGTTTCAGCATGAAAATGCTGAAAAGCGAGGTCCATACAGAAATGGTTTGCCGAGATCGGTGTGGAGGAACTTGACTGGCTTGCACAGAGCCCTGACCTCAACCCCAACGGACACCTTTGGGATCAATTGAAACACCGACTGCGAGCCAGGCCTAATCGCCCAACATCAGTGCCCAACCTCACTAATGATCTTGTGGCTGTTATTGTGAAGTGGAAACAACTAGGAGCAACAACGGCTTAGTTGTGAAGTGGTAGGCCACACAAGCTCACAGAACGGGACCGCCGACTGCGAGCCAAGCCTATTCGCCCAACATCAGTGCCCAACTTCACTAATGATCTTGTGGCTGAATGGAAGCAAGTCCCTGTTGCAATGTTCGACCATCTAGTGGAAAGCCTCCCCAGAAGAATGGAGGCTGTTATAGCAGCAAAGGGGGGACCAACTCCATATTAATGCCTGTGATTTTGGAATGAGACGTTCGACGAGCAGGTGTCCACATACTCTTGTAGTGTATGTGTGTTTGTGTTATCGGCATTCTTTTGTGTGTTATGTGTGTGTGAGTGCGTATGAAGTATATATTAATGTGTGTGGGAGTGTCAATGTAGAGTGAGTGAGTGTGTGTATATGGTGTGTGTATCTAGTGAGTCTAGTCTAGTGAGTGCGCGTAAGGTCAGTGCAAGACACCGCCTGATATTGAGGTCCCGGATGGCAGGGAACTTGAAGCTCTCGACCCGCTCCACAACAGCCTTGTCGATGTGGAAGGGGACCTGCTCTCGCTCTCTCTTTCGTGCTCTCGCTCTTTCCCTCGCGCTCATCCTCTCTCTCATGCTCGCTCTCTTACGTTTGCTTTCTCTTGTCTCCTTCTTTCACCATTGAACAACCGAGACGCTCGAAATGAAAACTATTTGGCCGCTAAAACACGGCTAAACAAAAAAACTGTTATTGAACACCATGTTCAACAAACCTTTCTATGTTGTTCATTGGTCCATATTACAATAGCCCCCCACCCCCCCCACCACAACCACCTACCTCCCACTGACTCTCTAAGAATGTGGGTAATTGGACAATCTTTTAAATTATCCAGGTAGGCCAGTTGAGAACAAGTTCTCATTTACAACTGCGACCTGGCCAAGATAAAGCAAAGCAGTGTGACAAAAACAACAACACAGAGTTACACATGGGATAAACAAACGTACAGTCAATAACACAATAGAGAAATCTGTATACAGTGTGTGCAAATGAAGTAAGGAGGTAAGGCAATAAATAGGCCAATAGTGGTGAAGTAATTACAATTTAGCCATTTACACTGGAGTGATAGATGTGCAGATGAGGATGTGGACGTAGAAATACTGGTGTGCAAAAGAGCAGAAAAACAAAAACAAATATGGGGATGAGGTAGGTAGTTGGTTAGATGGGCTATTTACAGATGAGCTGTGTACAGCTGCAGCGATCGGTAAGCTGCTCTGACAGCTGACGCTTAAAGTTAGTTAGGGAGATATAAGTCTCCAACTTCAGTGATTTTTGCAATTCGTTCCAGTCACTAACAGCAAAGAACTGGAAGGAAAGGCGGCCAAAGAGGTGTTGGCTTTGGGGATGACCAGTGAAATATACCTGCGACGGGTGGGTGTTGCTATGGTGACCAGTGAGCTGAGATAAGGCGGGGTTATACCTAGCAAAGACTTATAGATGATCTGGAGCCAGTGGGTTTGGCGATGACAATGTAGCGAGGACCAGTTAACGAGAGCATACAGGTCGCAGTGGTGGGTAGTATATGGGTCTTTGGTGACAAAACGGATGGCACTGATAGACTGCATCCAATTTGCTGAGTAGAGTGTTGGAGGCTAATTTGTAAATGACATCGCCGAAGTCAAGGATTGGTAGGATAGTCAGTTTTACGAGGTTAAGATTGGCAGCATGAGTGAAGGATGCTTTGTTGCGAAATAGGAAGCCGATTCTAGATTTAACTTTGGATTGGAGATGCTTAACCTTTTGCCACTATAGGGGGTGCTGTTTCGCATTAGCATAATTTGCTCTACAGATTAAACTGCCTAGTACTCAATTCTTGCTCGTACAATATGCATATTATTGTTATTATTGGATAGAAAACACTCTCTAGTTTCTATAGCCGTTTGAATTATGTCTCTGAGTGAAACAGAACTCATTCTACAGCACTTTTCCTGATATGGAGTGAGATTTCAGAAATTTTGGCCTCTGGTCCCAGGTCAGTTTTAAAGTCCCTGTAAATCCTATGAGGATACAAACACTGCCCATGCCTTCCTCTAGATGTCAGTAAGAGGTGACCATTTGAATGGAGTCGATTGCGCAATCAGGGCCTGTATAAAACGCCAAAGACCGGATGTACCGTTCTTTTCCTGCTGCGCCTGACGCACGATGGACGTCGGACTGGCTCTCTTTCCAAGCGTTGGTTTAGCCACTTATATATCGCCGGTCATGTTTTTACTCGTTATAGGTGTTAAAAACATCATAAGGTAGTTAATTTAAACCGTTTTATAGCAATTTATATCCGTTTAGTGCGATTTTGAGGCATTGCTTTGTGATGCACTTTGAAGCGCCGGGCACGTTTCGGGGTCCCGGTCGAACGTTAGTGGGCATTTCGACGGACAAGAGGACATCTTTCGACCAAAAGAAGATTAGACCCAAGAAAGGATACATTGCCCAAGATTCTGATGGAAGATCACCTCATAGTAAGAAATATTTAAGATGATAAATCGTTGTTCTGTCGAAAAATTTTAAACGCATATTCCGCCATTTTTTTTGGTATAGCTTCGCTTGGCGAACCCTGTATTGCACAGTAAGGATAATTTTAGAAATGTAATTCAGCGATTGCATTAAGAACTAATTTGTCTTTCGATTGCTGTCCACCCTATATTTTTTGGTCAAGTTTACGATTAGTTATTCATTACGCCAGATCACTGTCCAAAATGGCGCCCGACATTTTCAGGCTAGTTTTGCTAGTATTGTCATGTTATAACCACGTTTTTTTGTGGCTAAATATGCACATTTTCGAACAAACTCTATATGTATGTTGTAATATGATGTTACAGGAGTGTCATCGGAAGAATTCTGAGAAGGTTAGTGAAAAAATTAATACATTTTGGCGATGATTAAGTTATCGCTCTCTTTGGCTTGAATCAATGCTCGGGTAACGTTTGCACATGTGGTATGCTAATATAACGATTTATTGTGTTTTCGCTGTAAAACACTTAGAACATCTGAAATATTGTCTGAATTCACAAGATCTGTGTCTTTCCATTGCTGTGAGCTGTGTATTTTTAAGAAATGTTTTATGATTAGTAATTAGGTAATACACGTTGCTCTCTGTATTTATTCTAGTCGAGTTGTGATGGTGGGTGCAATTGTAAACTATGATTTCTACCTGAAATATGCACATTTTTCTAACAAAACCTATCCTATACAATACATATGTTATCAGACTGTCATCTGATGAGGTTTTTTCTTGGTTAGTGGCTATCAATATCTTTATTTGGCCGAATTGGTGATAGCACCTGATGGAGTAAGAAACTGATGGAGTTAGAAAAGTGGTGTCTTTTGCTAACGTGGTTAGCTAATAGATTTACATATTGTGTCTTCCCTGTAAAACATTTTAAAAATCTGAAATGGTGGCTTTATTCACAAGATCTGTATCTTTCATCTGGTGTCTTGGACTTGTGATTTAATGATATTTAGATGCTAGTATTTACTTGTGACGCTATGCTAGGCTATGCTAGTCAGCTTTTTTACTGTGGGGGGTGCTCCCGGATCCGGGATGAGTACCAACTAAAAGTTAATGTGAGTCTGGAAGGAGAGTTTACTGTCTAGCCAGACACCTAGGTATTTGCAGTTGTCCACATATTCAGAACCATCCAGAGTAGTGATGCTAGTCGGGTGGGCAGGTGCGGGCAGCGATCGGTTGAAGAGCATGCATTTCGTTTTACTAGCATTTAAGAGCAGTTGGAGGCCACGAAGGAGTGTTGTATGGCGTTGAAGCTTGTTTGGAGGTTTCTTAACACAGTGTCCAAAGAAGGCCAGATGTATACAGAATGGTGTCGTCTGCGTAGAGGTGGATCAAAGAATCACCCGCAGCAAGAGCGAAATCATTGATATATACAGAGAAAAGAGTCGGCCCGAGAATTGAACCCTGTGGCACCCCCATAGAGACTGCCAGAGGTCCGGACAACAGGCCCTCGGATTTGACACACGGAACTCTATCTGAGAAGTAGTTAGGGAACTAGGTGAGGCAGTCATTAGAGAAACCAAGGCTGTAGAGTCTGCCGATAAGAATACAGTGATTGACAGAGTCGAAAGCCTTGGCCAGGTCGATGAAGACAGCTGCACAGTACTGTATTTTATCAATGGTGGTTATAATATCATTTAGGACCTTGAACGTGGCTGAGGCGCACCCGTGACCAGCTCGGAAACCAGATTGCACAGCAGAGAAGGTATGGTGGGATTTGAAATGGTCGGTGATCTGTTTGTTCACTTGGCTTTCAAAGACTTTAGAAAGGCAGGGCAGGATGGATGGATATAGGTCTGTAACAGTTTGGGTCTAGAGTGTCTTCAAAGGGGGAGAGGGGGATGACTGTGGCTGCTTACCAATCTTTAGGAATCTCAGACGATACGAAAGAGAGGTTGAACAGACTAGTAATAGGGGTTGCAACAATGGCGGAAGATAATTTTAGGAAGAGAGGGTCTAGATTGTCTAGCCCGGCTGATTTGTAGAGATTCAGATTTGTAGGGATCCTAATGCCCGCTGAGTGCACCTAGGTGCGACCCTGTCCATATGGCCTCTCAACTCCTCATTCAGATTTAATAACAATAATGAGTACGGATGAGAACACTTACAGCTAATGTCACGCACTGTTGCAGTATGGAAATTACTAGGTCAATGGCATTTACACACAGGGCAAGGAGCAGAGTCATGGAACACTGGAGTGGGGAATAAAGTTAATGGTCATGTGAGAGAGTTGAGGAGGTGTGGGTGTTGGACATATTGGCCTTAGAAATTCCGGTAAGTTTGCCACAATTCCCAGGTTTTCACAAAATGTTTTTTACATTGTAGTCATTTCAGAATACATCCAAAATGTTTGTTTTCTTCTGAAGTAGAGATAATAATGCCATGAATGTTAATAAAGTGCAGCTTTAGCCAGAAGGATGTTCTTAACAAGTTATTTTTAAGATTTTAGCTGAATGTTATGAGGAAAACTGTCCTTAGGGAGAAGAAATGGAAAGCGGTTTGCTGTGGACACTGTTGAAGGCTTACTTAAGGCTTCCGTTGTTTTCACTAGACTATCCCGAGACTTGCTACTCAAGTCAGTAAGCCATAAA
Source organism: Salvelinus alpinus (assembly GCF_045679555.1). NCBI lineage: Eukaryota > Metazoa > Chordata > Actinopteri > Salmoniformes > Salmonidae > Salvelinus > Salvelinus alpinus. Next base: position 47,459,651 of record NC_092112.1, read on the forward strand.
GTGAACGCTTGTAGTGTTTATAACTATACATGGATAAAACCGGAAAGACTGTGTGTGTGTGTGTGGTTGTCAGGGATGTGAATTATTCTCATTTCATCACCATCTACTCCCTCTTATCTTTGGCCCTTTACACACGCACATTGGCACACATACAAACACACATCAGCAAACTGTCAATCATTAACTCAACATTACATCTATCTCTCGATATAGCAGACTGAACAGTTAGACAGTGAATCAAATCAAATTAAATCAAAGTTTATTTGTCACGTGCGCCGAATATAACAGGTGTAGACCTCACAGTGATATGCTTACTTACAGGCTCTAACCAATAGTGCAAAAAGGGTATTAGGTGAACAATAGGTAGGTAAAGAAATAAAACAGTAAAAAGACAGGCTATATACAGTAGCGGGGCTATAAAAGTAGCGAGGCTACATACAGACACCGGTTAGTCAGGCTGATTGAGGTAGTATGTACATGCAGATATGGTTAAAGTGACGATGCATATATGATGAACAGAGAGTAGCAATAGTGTAAAAGAATGGATGGCGGGTGGTTGGTGGAACACAATGCAGATAGCCCGGTTAGCCAATGTGCGGGAGCACTGGTTGGTCGGCCCAATTGAGGTAGTATGTACATGAATGTATAGTTAAAGTGACTATGCATATATGATAAACAGAGAGTAGCAGCAGCGTAAAAAGAGGGGTTGGGGAGGCACACAGTGCAAATAGTCCAGGTAGCCATTTGATTACCTGTTCAGGAGTCTTATGGCTTGGGGGTAAAAACTGGTGAGAAGCCTTTTTGTCCTAGACTTGGCACTCCGGTACCACTAGCCATGCCGTAGTAGAGAGAACAATCTATGACTGGGGTGGCTGGGGTCTTTGATAATTTTTAGGGCCTTCCTCTGACACTGCATGGTGTAGAGGTTCTGGATGGCAGGCAGCTTAGCCCCAGTGATGTACTGGGCCGTACACACTACCCTCTGTAGTGCCTTGCAGTCAGAGGCCGAGCAATTGCCATACCAGGCAGTGATGCAACCAGTCAGGATGCTCTCGATGTTGCAGCTGTAGAAACTTTTGAGGATCTCAGGACCCATGCCAAATCTTTTTAGTTTCCAGAGGGGGAATAGGCTTTGTCGTGCCCTCTTCACGACTGTCTTGGTGTGTTTTGGACCATTCTAGTTTGTTGTTGATGTGGACACCAAGGAACTTGAAGCTCTCAACCTGCTCCTCTACAGCACCGTCAATGAGAATGGGGGCGTGCTCGGTCCACCTTCTCCTGTAGTCCACAATCATCTCCTTCGTCTTGGTTACGTTGAGGGATAGGTTGTTATTCTGGCACCACCCGGCCAGGTCTCTGACCTCCTCCCTATAGGCTGTCTCGTTGTTGTTGGTGATCAGGCCTGCCACTGTTGTGTCATCTGCAAACTTAATGATGGTGTTGGAGTTGTGCCTGGCCATGCAGTCGTGGGTGAACAGGGAGTACAAGGGGAGACTGAGCACGCACCCCTGGGGAGCTCCAGTGTTGAGGATCAGCGTGGCAGATGTGTTGCTACCTACCCTCACCACCTGGGGGCGGCCCGTCAGGAAGTCCAGGATCCAGTTGGAGAGGGAGGTGTTTAGTCCCAGGATCCTTAGCTTAGGGATGAGCTTTGAGGGGGTACTATAGTGTTGAACGCTGAGCTGTAGTCAATGAAAAGCATTCTCACATAAGTGTTCCTTTTGTCCAGGTGGGAAAGGGCAGTGTGGAGTGCAATAGAGATTGCATCATCTGTGGATCTGTTTGGGCGGTATGCAAATTGGAGTGGGTCTAGAGTTTCTGGGATAATGGTGTTGATGTGGGCCATTACCAACCTTTCAAAGCACTTCATGGCTACGGACGTGAGTGCTACGGGTCTGTAGTCATTCAGGCAGGTTGCCTTTGTGTTCTTGGGCACAGGGACTATGGTGGTCTGCTTGAAACATGTTATTATTACAGACTCAATCAGGGACATGTTGAAAATGTCAGTGAAGACACCTGCCAGCTGGTCAGCACATGCCCGGAGCACACGTCCTGGTGATCCGTCTGGCCCCACAGCCTTGTGTACTCTTCTATCCTGCAGACCTTCTTGCCCCAATGGCAGCTTGAGTCCTCTCTTACTCTTTGTAGCTATACTGTGGACACATACAATAAATGACTCATGGTCATATAGACCTCATAAATAAATATCCATATCTATAATCCCCTATGTACTACGATTGAACTCAGAACACAAAGGAGAACCTCAGGTTAGCCAAGGCCGTCTCTTCCTGTGTGTGTGTCATTCCTTTGAAGCCCTTGGAGCCTAATCCCATCAGAAAGATATATACAGTATACACACACACACACTCACACAAACACATCGCCATTTCTGTGGGTTCCTGATGGAACAACAGGACTGGAGAGATTAATCAGGGTAAGAATAAAGTTTTGTGATTCTCTCTCCCTTCACAGCCTTGTATTTATAGCTGCTGTTCATCGCACTGTCCTTCTGTCCCTGTGTCGTTCTGTTCCCTGGCAACTCAGACATCACATGTTGGAGGAGCTGAACACATTGTAGAGTACTAGGAGCTATTGTAGAAAACTGATTGGTAATATGTCATCTTGCTTTTACCTTAACATATGTTATACAGTGCCTTTGGAAATTATTCAGACCCCTTGACTTTTTAAAAATGTTGTTACGTTGCACCCTTATTCTAAAATGGATTAAATAAAAAAATGTTAATTAATCTGCACACAATACCCTATAATGAGAAATCGAAAACAGGTTTTTGGAAATTTTAGCAAATGTATAAATAATTTTTAAAAAGATACCTTATTTACACAAGTATTCAGACCCTTTGCTATGAGACTCGAAATTCAGCTCAGGTGCATCCTGTTTCCATTGATCATCCTTCACATGTTTTTACAACTTGATTGGAGTCCATCTGTGGTAAATTCAGTTGATTGAACATGATTTGGAAAGGCAAACACAGAGACAGGATTAAATCGAGGCACATATCTGGTGAAGGGTACACAAATATTCCTGTAGCATTGAAGGTCTCCAAGAACACAGTGGCCTCCACCATTCTTAAATGGAAGACGTTTGGAACCACCAAGACTTCCCAGAGCTGACCTCCTGGCCAAACTGAGCAATCGGGGGAGAAGGGCCTTGGTCAGGGAGGTGACCAAGAACCCGATGGTGACTCTGACAGAGCCCTTTACTTTTTCACATTTTGTTGTCTTACTGCCTGAATTTAAAATGTATTATATTTAGATTTTGTGTAACTGCCCTACACACACAATACACCATAATGTCAAAGTGAAATTATGATTTTAGAAATGTTTACAAATTAATAAAAAATAAAAAGCTAAAATGTCTAAGTATTCAACCCCTTTGTAAGGGCAAGCCTAAATCACTTCAGGACTAACTCTTCATATTTCAAGCATGGTGGTGGCTGTGTTATGTTATGGGTATGCTTGTCATTGGCAAGGACCAGGAAGTTGTATAGGATTAAAAAAAAAGCAAAATCTTAGAGGAAAACCTAGTTCAGTCTGCTTTCCAACAGACACTGGGAGACAAATTCACCTTTCAGCTGGACAATAACCTAAAACACAACGCCAAATATACACTGGAGTTACTTACCAAGACTACAGTGAATGTTCCTGAGTGGCGTAGTCAAAGTTTTGGCTTAAATCGGCTTGAAAATCTATGGCAAGACTTGAAAATGGCAGTCTAGCAATGATTAACAACAAACTTGACAGAGCTTGAAGAATTTTAAAACTCTATAATGGGAAAATACTGTACAATCCAGGTTAGCAAAACTCTTAAAGGCTTACCCAGAAAGACTAGAAAGGTTATTGTAACATGTATTGACTCAGGGGGTTGAATACTTATCTAATCAAAATATATTTGTATTTATTATCCATTCATATTTGCATTGTATTTTACTTTTTCCTCCAATTTGACATTACAGAAATGTGTGGAGATTGTTGACAAAAAATGACATTTAAATCCATTTTAAACCCACTTTGTAACACAACAAAATGGGGAAATAGTAAAGGGGTGTGAATAATTTCTGAACGCACTGTGTGTTTTTAGTGTTCCATCTTTACTCAAACATTATTTAGATACTTTTCCTGTTGGGAAGTATATGACCAACTGTTTCCTGGGGATCTCCCACCACTCTCCCACCAAAAAATTGATACAGTTACATATCGCAATATTATTTCAATATTTATATCAATATTTGACTCCAAGTATCGATGTGCTACTGTAGTTAGCATTAGCTAGCGCTAGTTGGATGTACACTACATGAACAAAAGCATGTGGACACCTGCTCATTGAAGATTTCATTCCAAAATCATGGGCATTAATATGGAGTCTGTCCCCCCTTTGCTGCTATAACAGCATCCACTCTTCTGGGAAGGATTTCTATGAGATGTTGGAATATTACTGTGGGGATTTGCTTCCATTCAACCACAAGAGCATTCGTGAGGCCGGGCACTGATGTTGGACGTTTAGTCCTGGGTCGCAGTTGGCGTTCCAATTCATCCCAAAGGTGTTCGATGGGGTTGAGGTCAGAGCTCTGTGCAGGCAGGTCATGTTCTTCCACACCAATCTCGACAAACCATTTCTGAATGGATTTCGCTTATTAAATGGAGGCATTGTCATGGTGAGACTGCAAAAAGCCTTCCCCAAACTGTTGCCTCAAAGTTGGAAGCACAGAATTGTCTAGAATGTCATTGTAATAATGTAGCATTAATATTTCCCTTCACTGGAACTAAAGGCCTTGCCCGAATCATAAAAAATAGCCCCATACCATTATTCCAGGATCGTTCTCCTGGCATCCGCCAAACCAGGATTTGTCTCTTGGTCTGCCAGATGGTGAAGTGTGATGTATCACTCCAGAGAATGCGTTTCCACTGCTCCAAAATGCAATGATTTTTTTGGAGAGATGTCATCAAATGACAGTGCCACGTTGAAAGCCACTGAGCTCTTCAGCAAGGCCATTCTACTGCCAATGTTTGTCTATGGAGATTGCATGGCTGTGTGCCCGATTTGATACACCTGTCAGCAAAGGATTTGGCTGAAATAGCTATATCCACTAATTTGAAGGGGTGTCCACCTACTTTTATATTTATATACAGGTGAAGTCGGAACTTTTCATACACCTTAGCCAAATACATTTAAACTCAGTTCTTCACAATTCCTGACATTTAATCTCAGTAAAAATTCCCTGTCTTAGGTCAGTTAGGATCACCACTATATTTTAAGAATGTGAAATGTCAGAATAATAGTAGAGAGAATGATTTATTTCAGCTTTAATTTCTTTCATCACATTCCCAGTGGGTCAGAAGTTTACATACACTCAATTAGTATTTGGTAGAATTGCCTTTAAATGGTTTAACTTGGGTCAAACGTTTCGGGCAGCCTTCCACAAGCTTCCCACAATAATTTGCTCGCACACGCTTTTCCTGTTCAGCCCACAAATGTTCTATAGGATTGAGGTCAGGGCTTTGTGATGGCCACTCCAATACCTTGACTTTGTTGTCCTTAAGCCATTTTGTCACAACTTAGGAAGTATGCTTGGGGTCATTGTCCATTTGGAAGACCCATTTCCTCATGATGCCATCTATTTTCTGAAGTGCACCAGTCCCTCCTGCAGCAAAGCACCCCCACAACATGATGCTGCCACCCCAGTGCTTCACGGTTGGGATGGAGTTCTTCGGCTTGCAAGCCTTCCCCTTTTCCCTCCAAACGTAACGATGGTCATTATGGCCAAACAGTTCTATTTTTGTTTCATCAGACCAGAGGATATTTCTCCCAAAAGTACGATCTTTGTCCCCATGTGCAGTTGCAAACCGTAGTCTGGCTTATTAATGGCGGTTTTGGAGTAGTGGCTTCTTCCATGCTGAGCAGCCTTTCAGGTTATGTCGATATAGGACTCGTTTTACTGTGGATATAGATACTTTTGTACCTGTTGCCTCCAGCATCTTCACAAGGCCTTTTGCTGTTGTTCTGGGATTGATTTGCACTTTTCGCACCACAGTACGTTCATCTCTAGGAGACAGAACACGTCTCCTTCCTGAGCGGTATGACGGCTGCATGGTCCCATGGTGTTTATACTTGCGTACTATTGTTTGTACAGATGAATGTGGTAACTTCAGGCATTTGGAAATTGCTCCCAAGGATGAACCAGACTTGTGGTGGTCTACATTTTTTTGGAGGTCTTGGCTGATTTCTTTTGATTTTCCCATGATGTCAAGTAAAGAGGCACTGGGTTTGCCAGTAGGCTTTGAAATCCATCCACAGGTACAACGCCAATTGACTCAAATTATGTCAATTAGCCTATCAGAAGCTTCTAAAGCCATGACATAATTTTCTGGATTTTTCCAAGCTGTTTAAAGGCACAGTCAACTTAGATTATGTAACTTCTGACTCACTGGAATTGTGGTACAGTGAGTTATAAGTGAAATAATCTGTCTGTAAACAATTGTTTCTCCACTTTCAAGGAGAAATTGCAAAGAAACTGAAGATCTGGTACAACGATGTGTACTACTCCCTTCACAGAACTGCGCAAACTGCAATATGCCAGGCCTATTAGGCTAAAATCAATTATGACCTATTGTATAGATAGTAGAGTAAAAATGCATACAACTTTTAATAGATCAGATGTTTTGTTTATAAATACGTTGCTACAATGACACACTTAGTTATCTACCACCTTGTTTAGCATGTGCACGTTGTAAGAACACCATCATGCTTTCGGAACATGTGTCTTTTCAATTCCGCAATGATTCTTTAGTTGTGGACTACATCACTGCACCCTCTCGCTTGCTCTTGGTCCTCATCTTATTAAGTCATCTTGATGTTGCCCCTGTGTGTTTTATCCGTTTCTTTATGAACATATTTAGCGAACTCCATGACAGTAGCTGAAGCAAGGGGCTATAGCAGTACACAAGTAGACTAAAAAATGCATGCTGGGCCGGGCATGCCCTGAGCTTGTGACGTGAACGCTACCGGAGTGCTACTGGAGAGACATTGAAGCAGGATAGAAAGATGACTATCCAGCCTTTGGGAATCTTGCTCCAAGCTTCAGTCAAATTGGGCACACTCTGCTCCTTGCTCCGCTTACATACTCTGCTGGCATCTGATCGTAAGGCGCTACAGAGGGTAGTTCATACTGCCCAGTACACCACTGGGACCGAGTTCCCTTCCATCCAGGACCTCTAACAAGGCGTTGTCAGAGGAAGGCCCTAAAAATTGTCAAAGACTCCAGCTACTCATCTCATAGACTGTTTTTCTGCTACCGCACAGCAAGCGGTACCGGAGCGCCAAGTCTGGGACCAAAAGGATTCTGCCGCCAAGCCATAAGACTGCTGGATAGTTAACCAAACGGCTACCCAGACTATTTGCATTGACTCACTTCTTATCTGCACTGATTCTCTTGCACTGGCTTTATGCACACTCACACATACTACACTGGCACTTCAACACGATTATACACTCACATGGTTTCACATCACTGCAGAGATCCTGCAGAGATCCATCTCACAGGAAGTTGAATTGACATGTTGAGAAGATCTGAAAAAAAGAAGGTTGATCTGAAGGCTGATGTCAAACAATAAACACAGTCCTGGCAAAAGCAGGTTCTGAAAGGCTTTTCCAATTCCCCACTTATCCAGCCATGCTTTTAATGCATACATATGGATGTGCCCTGTGCCCTGACCTGTTCATATTTATGACTGGACATGTACTGTTCTCTTAAAGGGAGAGGTCTGTATCACCAATCATATAGATGAGTGTGCCTATACAGACAAATGGAAAGGGGCTCACTCGTGTGCTTGTGGTATTTCATCTCTCCCCCCTCATATGATGTTCTGCTTGATTGATATTTTAACCCTTTGTGGAGGGGTATGGATGGACACGTGTCAGCCTTTGTTGAATGTTCTAGCTGATTCTCTGTTATGATGTTAACATCACAGTGAACCTGGCTGAGTGTTCTCTTCATCACTCTGTATTCTCTATGGAGAGCTTTGTCAGCCAGTCATCCAGCCCTGATGGGCCCCAGGTGTGTGTGGCTAGGGAAACAAACTGATTCATCAATATAGCTATCTTTGGATCAATCTCTCACTCTCCCCCTTCTCTCTCTCTCTCGCTCTATCACTTGCTCTCCATGACTGTCATTCTAGTCCTCTCTCTCTCTTTCCCTTCTTCCCCCTCCCCCTTCATCCCTACCTCCAAGTCTCTCTCATGTAATGGCCACGGGTCCAGCAGGTGTGCCTGCCATTACATAACAAGGCTATTCTCAGACATGTTTTTTCAATTTTTTCCCCCATCATTTGAGCTTGGCTTTATCCGTTTGACCCATCATGCACTGGCTGAGCTGAATGGAGACACCCTATTGGTGGGAAAGGCTGAAAAAAAGAGAAAAGCAATATCAGTGTTTTGATTGGCTGATCACGGGACAGTCTGGTGCAGTGATCTATGTAGTCTGACTTATTTCTTTCAGGCAGTGCCAAAAAGGTAATGTCTTTCTTTGCAAATGTATGTGTGTGTGCACTCACCTCACATGCCCTTGTTATTAGCAACCAGCCTTCAGCAATTCCATCCTCTGGTCCTCACCATTTTTGGAATGCGTATTTCGTAGGTTGGTGCTACAGGTGCTGCACTTCCATGCCTACACTATCCCGCACACCCTCCATTGACTCACGGGTTTCTGTGTGTGTTTGTGTCAGAACATGTTCCACTCGATAATATGTTTTAGGACACTCCTAAAGTGACACCCTTAGGGTGTGTTGCACCAACATGGATTATGAACTCAAACTGGGTTAAATCCTATTGCAAAATGGAAAGTTACCACACCTCAACTATTTCTCTCTCAGTACTCCCAGACACCATACAGAAACCTACACACTCAAATCACTGCCTGAGACTGAGGATAGTGGAACTGGTATAAAGAGAGATGAGAGAAATGTTCTTGCAAGTAATTTGATTTACTGTAGAGGAAGTGTGTCATCATACATGCTTGCACAACAGAGAGGAAGACAGTGTTGCAACAGGAAATGTTAGTAGGAAAGGTGTTAACCTCTAATTCCTCCCAAACCCGGATCCGGGAGCACCCCCCACAGTAAAAAAGCTGACTAGCATAGCCTAGCATAGCGTCACAAGTAAATACTAGCATCTAAATATCATTAAATCACAAGTCCAAGACACCAGATGAAAGATACACATCTTGTGAATCCAGCCATCATTTCTGATTTTTAAAATGTTTTACAGGGAAGACACAATATGTAAATCTATTAGCTAACCACGTTAGCAAAAGACACCACTTTTTTTACTCCACCAGTAGCCATCACTAATTCGACCAAATAAAGATATAAATAGCCACTAACCAAGAAACAACTTCATAAGATGACAGTCTGATAACATATTTATTGTATAGCATATGTTTTGTTAGAAAAATGTGCATATTTCAGGTATAAATCATAGTTTACCATTGCAGCCACCATCACAACTCTCACCGAAGCGACTAGAATAACTACAGAGAGCAACGTGTATTACCTAATTACTCATCATAAAACATTTCTTAAAAATACACAGCGTACAGCAATTGAAAGACACAGATCTTGTGAATCCAGACAATATTTCAGATTTTCTAAGTGTTTTACAGCGAAAACACAATATAACGTTATATTAGCTTACCACAATAGCAAACATCACAACAGCATTGATTCAAGCAAAAACATAGCGATAAGTATAAGCCACCAAAATATATTAATTTTTTCACTAACCTTCTCAGAATTCTTCAGATGACAGTCCTATAACATCATATTACACAATGCATATAGAGTTTGTTCGAAAATGTGCATATTTAGCGGCACAAATCGTGGTTATACAATGAGAATAGTGGCCAAAACTTAGAGCAATCTGTCCGGCGCCATCTTGGAGAAGCACCTATTCTAATCGAAAACTATTCATAAACTTGACTAAAAAATACAAGTTGGACAGCAAATGAAAGATAAATTAGTTCTTAATGCAATCGCTGTGTTAGATTTTTTAAATTAACGTTACTGCGCAATACAGCGTGCGCTAAAGCGAGACCGCACCATAATTCATGGCGGAATTATTATTTGACATTTGTCAACATAAGTACGAATTAACAGCATAAAGACTGCTTACTATTAGCTGAGCTTCCATCAGAATCTTGGGCAAGGTGTCCTTTCTCCAGAACAATCGTCTTTGGGTTGAAAGATGTCCTCTTGTCCTGTCGAAATAGCCGCTAACGTTAGCCACCCAGTGGAGAGGTGTCCAACTCGTGAAAGCGCATCACAAAGATATCCAGGAAAATCGCAATAAACTGCTATAAACTGCTATAAGTCGGTTTAAATTAACTACCTTATGAAGTTTTTAAGACAAAAAACAAATTAAATCAGAGCCGGAGATAAAGAACTGCTAAACCGAAAGCTTTTGAAGAAGCCATGCCGATGTCCTTCATGCGTCAGGCGCCCGGTCGAAAAGGTCGATACTTCCGTTCCAAGAGGTTTTATACTCGCCCAGATGGTGCTATCCGCTCCATTCAAAGTCTCACCGCTTACTGACATCTAGGGGAAGGCGTATGCAGTGCATGTAGCCTCATACCTTATAAGGGAATTTATAAACCGACCCTGGAACAGAGACCTCAATTTCAGAAATCTCACTTCTTGACAGGAAGTGAGCTGCAGAATGACTTCTGTTTCACTCAGAGAAATAATTCAAACGGTTTTAGAAACTAGAGAGTGTTTTCTATCCAATAGTAATAATAATATGCATATTGTACGAGCAAGAATTGAGTACGAGGCAGTTTAATTTGGAACGATAAATGTCGAAGTTGAAACAGCACCCCCTATAGTGGCAAGAGGTTTTAATTAAGGTGGCACGTGAAGTGATTACATGAGTTCTCTCCACTTTCAGGTATTGTTCATCCGAGCTATAGTTGAAGTCGGAAGTTTACATACACTTAGGTTGGAGTCATTAAAACACATTTTTCAACCACTCCACACATTTCTTGTTAACAAACTATAGTTTGGGCAAGTCAGGACATCTACTTTGTGCATGACAGAAGTAATTTTTCCAACTATTATTTACGGACAGATTATTTCAGTTAAAATTCACTGTATCACAATTCCAGTGGGTCAGAAGTTTACATACACTAAGTTCACTGAGCCTTTAAACAGCTTGGAAAATTCCAGAAAATGATTTCTTGGCTTTAGAAGCTTCTGATAGGCTAATTGACATAATTTGAGTCAATTAGAGGTGTACCTGTGGATGTGTTTCAAGGCCACCTTCAAACTCAGTGCCTCTTTGCTTGACATCATGAGAAAATCAAAAGAAATCAGCCATGACATCAGAAAAAAATTTGTGGACCTCCACAAGTCTGATTCATCCTTGGGAGCAATTTCCAAACGCCTGAGGTATAAGGTTCATCTGTACAAACAATAGTACGCAAGTATAAACACCATGGGACCACGCAGCCGTCATACCGCTCAGGAAGTTCTGTCTCCTAGAGATGAACGTACTATGGTGCGAAAAGTGCAAATCAATCCCAGAACAACAGCAAAGGTACCTTCGAGAGATTAGATGGAATCCAACATATCAATTATTCATTTGAAAACAAACTGGAACTATCCAAGCAGAAGATACATCTCTGAAATAGAACAGCCTATTAACTTGTCCACAAGTTAACAAATTATATGTTGGATTCACGTCTCCAACTTAACCCAATATAAAAGTTAATGAATGGGATTAAGCCAGTGGCTCACATGGAACTATCCAAGCAGTAGATACATGCACTTCAAATGTTGATATTTGGTTGCGTTGTCAACCAAACACAATTTAATATTACTTTTGTAATACCGTAAATAGTCTAAAGTTAAGGCTTTCCTCTAAGCTATTGTAAAATGAGTAACACATCCATGGCCACATTGAGGTTACTGTAACTATCCATTTATTCTTATGTAATCATATGAAGTGGGCATGTTCAAGATAGCATGCATAGGTTGTCGCTGGTCTGTGGAGATTTTCACAGTTGCTGTACTAATCTGCAGAATCTCGAACGGACGGCATTGATCACTTGCACTATGTACTTTTAATGTAATCTCAACTGCAATACAGGTCATTTGGTTCTGCTATCAGATAAAACACAGTGAAATATCTGACATTCAGTGGTGACCCATCATTCAGGGCAGGTGGGGCAGAACCCCCAAATATATACAGTAAATATATATTTAAAAAAAAAAAATAATATATATATATATATATATATACATTTTTAGGGGGGGGGGGGGGTTGCCTGGTTTGCATGTTATTTTGGCATTAATACGTGTCACATATCAGTTTGTAAACAACGTAAAAAAATATATAGAATTGAGTTAATAAATTTGAATACAAACAGGCATCTCCAAAATGCAGGTCTTTCAGCCTAGCTCAGTGCTTTCTGTGGTGGTGGGGCAGGCCAGCAGAAAATAGGAACATTGCACTGTGATTGGCTCAGCATTGCACCATGATTGGCTCAGTGTTCTGTCACTCATGGAGACACTGTCACCTGCCTTTAGTAAGGGTAGACATCAAGAATGTAAGTCCTTTGGGTGCTGCCACAGAGTTACATTAGAAGTGCCCTTCCAAGAAGGCTCAAGGTCATTGGCCACAGAAATGACATCAAATCACATTATATGTACCGAAGCTTTGAGTGGACTGATCATGTCAACATCTTACTTTCACAATCTTAGCTAAGAGTCATCATCATGAATCAAGTCTACTGGCAAATCCTTTTTAATAATCCTTGTCATATGAAGAGAAATAATGAAGAGAAAATATAGATAAAACGTATCGGTGCTCATCGGCCATTGGACATAAACATTACACAACAATTTGTAGATCGCAAATTCAACAATGAGTCGTTTGTAAGCAATCGGTGGCTACCTGCAAACATTTCAAATGGGAAGTCGGGAATAAACCGATCAAACTGGGAAAATACATTTTGAATGGTCATTCAACTCGGAATTGTAAATCCGGCATCTTTCTCTTTGATGACAACATTTTCCCATGAAGGACTGCCGTGCCACTTTCCTGTTCAAGCACGTCACGACAACTTGAGTCCAAAAATGTCTTATGCTGCTTCATAAATTATGTAGGATGCCAGAGAGGTATGTATACGGTAGCTAAGAAAGTAATACGACTTGTATGTTGTGTAGTAAGCTGTTAGTAGCCCATGTGCCTCACCCCAATAAATTGCTCTATTTTCACCAACGTGGTATTGTAAACACATCGTTCGTGGCCGGTGTGTGCTTGTTTTCATACTTTTTTTTGTACAGCTTTGACAGTGCTACTGATAGCAGTACACTGTAAGAACAGCCCATGTTCTGAAATCTGTCGCTATACATTTCAAAAGTGCTGAACAAATAGTTATATTGACCACGTCCATCATCGCTCACTCATTGTCTTAATCGAAATTACGGATTGCCTCTTATCTGCTTGTCGTCCCCTTATGCCATAGTTTGTACAGTACATCTCAATTGTCAGTAGAAACCACTTTTGTTTAAGCAAGTCAGCCATATCAGCTATGTTTTTTTAAAGGCAGTAAATGAGGCTGAATTAACTGTTTCACTGCCAGACAAGACTCCGCTGAAAGCCAGGTGTAGCAGTAGTAAGGTCTAGGGACTGCTTTAGGGACAGCTTTATGTAGGCCCTAACAGTTTGTGGGCATTGTTTGTCACCATTATAGGGGCTGCAAACATTCTTTACTAATTATTAGTACATGGTTTATAAATGTGGGAATAATGATTAATAAATGGTGAACGCACACTTTTTAAATGTTATTAAATTTTCTCTCATGCCATTTTAAACACATCCCTGGATTTTAAAATACAGCTTTCTGTCACGCCCTGACCATAGGGAGCTGTTTATTCTCTATCCAACGACGACACCGGGGTTCGCAACCACACAGGGTGGTTGGCGGAGCCAGGTTTCAGACCAGAGCTAACTCCCCGCACTCGCTTTAAGGAGCGTGTGACCATTCAGGCACCATGTTATGCGGTGATACGCACTGTGTCTCCAGTGCGTATCGGTGTCAGCTCTCCGCACTTGCCGTGCGAAAATGAGCATCCATTCAGGACGGGTTGTGACGGCTCAGCGCTCCTGGTCTCCAGTACGCCTCCTCGGACCAGGATAGCCTGCGCCGGTTCTACGCGCTGTATCCCCAATGCGCCTCCACAGTCCAGTACGTCCCGTGCCTCCTCCTCCTCCGCACTCATCCTGAGGTGCGTGTCATCAGCCCGGTGCCACCTGTACCGGTCCCACGCATCAGGCCTCCAGTGCGCCTCCACAGTCCAGTACGTCTTGTGCCTCCTCCGCGCACTCGCCCTGAGGTGCGTGTCATCAGCCCGGTGCCACCTGTACCGGTCCCACGCATCAGGCATCCAATGCGCCTCCACAGTCCAGAGCTTCCGGCGACAGTTCCCAGTCCAGAGCTCCCGGCGACAGTTCCCAGTCCAGAGCTTCCGGCGACAGGTCCCAGTCCAGAGCTTCCGGCGACGTTTCACAGTCCGGAACCTCCAACGACGGTCCGCAGTCCGGAACCTCCAACGACGGTCCGCGGTCCGGAACCTCCTACAACGGTCCGCGGTCCGGAGCCTCCGGCGACGATTCACGGTCCGGTTCCTCCGGCGACGATCCACGGCCCGGAGCCCTCTGCGACGATCCACGGTCCGGAATATCCGGCCAAGATCCACGGTCCGGTTCCTGCGGCGACGACCCACGGTCCGGTTCCTCCGGCGACGACCCACGGTCCGGAGCTTCCGGCGACGATCCCCGCACCAGATCCGCCATGAAGGAAGACGTATCTGCGAGCGGAGTGGGTACTTCGCCCCGCACCGGAGCCGCCCCCGACGATAGATGCCAACCTGGACCCTCCCTTATTGAGTCAGGTCTTGTGGTCGGAGTCCGCACCTTTGGGGGGGGGTACTGTCATGCCCTGACCATAGAGAGCTGTTTATTCTCTATTTTGGTTGGGTCGGGGTGTGACTAGGGTGGGCCATCTAGGTGTTTGTGTGTTTATGTTGGCCTGTTATGGTTCCCAATCAGAGGCAGCTGTTTATCGTTGTCTCTGATTGGGGATCATATTTAGGCAGCCATTTCCTCTTTGTGCTTTGTGGGATCTTGTCTATGGATAGTTGCATGTCAGCACTATTATTTCGCTTCACGTTTCGTTTGGTATTTTGTTGTTTTTGTTCGGTGTTCATTTAATAAAGGAACATGTACGCCTACCACGCTGCACCATGGTCCATTCCTTTCGACGAGTGTGACACTTTCAAGTTTTATACACATTTCGCACAGCTGTAATTTTTTCTGTTTCAGAAGGATGTTGGACAAAAGAAAATAAGAATTTGTTCTTAACTGACTTGTTAAATAAAGGTTAAATAAAAAACAAATAAATACTAAACAAATTAATTGTTTTGAGTCCATGTCATATAAATGATAAAAATTATATGATTATTTTCATTATGATATTCTCCCCTACGTATTTATTTGCACAGTGAAGCTAAATCCTTAATTTGGTTCTACTGTATACTCAAGCATTTTGGATTTGAGATAAAATGTTTTATGAGGCGACAGTACAGAATGTCACTTTTATTGTAAAATAAGAATATAACATTTTTCTGAAAACTTCTACATTAATGTGGATGCTACCATGATTATGGATAATCATGACTGAATTGCGTATAATGATGAGTGAGAAAGTTATAGAGGCATAAATAGCATACCCCCCCTTGTTATTGGTAATGTTGAGAGGTTAGCATGTCTTGGGGGTGTTATCTTTGTGCCTAAAACTTTCTCACTCATCATTATTCACGATTCATTCATGATTATCCATAAGCATGGTAGCGTCCATATTAATGTACAAGTGTTCAGGAACATACTGGGTCCATTCTTACGAACTTCAGAAAAAAGACACTTCAGCCAATTAAAATTGTTCACATCTTTGCATGGGATACAACGTTGCGTTAGCTGTTCCCATTACATAACCTGGCACATTTAACCCTATGCTAATCTGACCAGGTGGCAGTGATTATGTCCGCTAACAAATTCTGCATCGGCCAATTACAAATGTTGACATGATCGAACACTTTTCCATGAGAGCGTTCTTAACAGAAGTCAAATGGCACCATCTGCTCCTGAGTGGTGCAGCGGTGTAAGGTACTGTATCTCAGTGCAAGAGGAGTCACACACACCCTGGATCAATTCCAATCTGTATCACAACCTGCCGTGATTGGGAGTCCCATAGGGTGGCGCACAATTGGCCCAGCATCATCCTGGTTAGGGTTTGGCTGGGGTAGGCTGTCATTGTAAGTAAGAATTTGTTCTTAACCGACTTTCCAAGTTAAATAAAGGTTAAAAAAAGAAAAAAATATCAAAGTTACTAAAGCGTGTAAAATTTTGACTGGACAAATAACTCACAGTGTATCAAGCCTGGCTCCTGGTCATTTTCTCTGTTTGAGGCAAGTTTGAATCTTAGGTGAGATATAGTTTTTCCTTTGAAATGTAGAATTATATTTATTGTGTTAGTATGTTGCGTAGGGAAGTGCAACTCACACATTGAAAATGAAGGTTAAGAATAGACAAAATTTCATGAGCTGCATCTTTCCTCAGCCTTGTAGACAAGCACACCGATAATAATCAAGTTTGTTAGGCCTACATAAACTGAGTGTACAAAACATTAGGACACTAGCTCTTTCCATGACATACAGTAGACTGACCAGGTGAATCCAGTTGAAAGATATCATCTCTTATTGATGTCACTTGTTAAATCCACTCAGTGTAGATGAAGGGGAAGAGACGGGTTAATTAAACAATATATTTTTAAGATTCTTCCAACCATTCTGTCAACCAGCTTCACCTGGAATGCTTTTCCAACAGTCTTGAAGGAGTTCCCACACATGCTGAGCACTTGTTGGCTGATTTTTCTTCACTCTGCTGTCTGATTGAGAGAATGCCAAGAGTGTGCTAAGCTGTCATCAAGGCAAAGGGTGGCAACTTTAAAGATTCTCAAATATAAAATGTATTTTGATTTGTTTAACACTTTTTTGGTTATTACTGTACATGATTCCATATGTGTTATTTCATAGTTTTGATGTCTTCACTACTATTCTACTGTCACGCCCTGGCCTTAGTATTCTTTGTTTTCTTAATTATTTTGGTTAGGTCAGGGTGTGACATGGGGAATGTGGTTTTTGTAGTGTCTAGGGTGGTTGTAAGGTTTAGGGGGTTTATTAGAGTAGTTGGGTTTATGTTTAGTATAGTAGTCTAGCTGTGTCTATGGTTGAGTGTAGGTATCTAGGAAAGTCTATGGTTGCCTGAATTGGGTCTCAATTAGAGACAGCTGGTTATTGTTGTCTCTGATTGGGAGCCATATTTAAGGCAACCATAGGCTTTAGCTGTTTGTGGGGAATTGTCTATGTTGAACGTTTGTAGCCTGTGTGTGTGCACTACGTTTATAGCTTCACGGTCGTTTTGTTGTTTTTGTATAGTTTGTAATAGTGTTTCGTTTCATGTTCATCTTCGTAGTAAAATAAAAGAAGATGGCTTATTTTCCACATGCTGCGTTTTGGTCCGTCTCTCCTCCACACGATCGTGACATCTACAATGAAGAAAATAGTAAAAATAAAGAAAAACCCTTGAATGAGTAGGTGTGTCCACATTTTGGAGTGTCACTACCAGATAAATAATTCTCAATAAATGAGCACTGTGTTCTGTCATGTGCAGTTATTTTAGAGTGACAGCAGTAGAGGATGGAAACAGGCAAAGGAGGAGTGGAAAGAAAGAAGAGACTATGAAGAAGTGTCAGCCATGGCTTGGTCTTATTTTCAATGACATAGCTGTCTGTGGGATGCTACCGTATTGTCATCACCAGTCACCAACCTTGCCCACTGACCAATTAAACCCTCTTACATTTCAATTGACATTATATTTAATAAATATGCAAGTTTAATATGGAGCTACACACTAAATAGCCCGCAGTATTTACAGTAAGGCAGTTGTCCAAAACATATTCAAGTAAACCAAAAGCAAAAGCCAACAAAAAGGGCAACATACTATTTATTTGGATAATTAAGCTAAAACGTTTAATTTGGTTCTATACTCTAAGCGACAGTACAGAATGTCACCTTTTACTTGAGGGTATTTTCATACACATCTGAAATGAAAGCACTTTATGCATCTAGTCCCCCCATTTGAAGGTGTCCTAAGTACCAATTCACCAATATGTATTTTAAAGTAGTCAAAAGTTTAGTATTTGGTCCCATATTCCTAGCATGCAATGGCTACCATCAAGCTTGTGACTACACCATTTTGTATGTTTATTTTGTGTTGTGTTTCAGATTATGTTGTCTCCAATTAGAAATTAAAGGTAAATTATGTATTGTGTCGTTTTGGAGTCACTTTTATTGTAAATAAGAATAGAATGGGTCCATACTTGCGAACATTAAACTTTTAAGTTGACACTTTTTTTGCAGATAATAAAACGCTACGTCAGCTTTTCTCATTACATAACCTGGCACATTAAGCCCTATGATAAGCTGACCAGTTGGCAGTGATTATTTCCTG
Organism: Salvelinus alpinus; assembly: GCF_045679555.1. NCBI lineage: Eukaryota > Metazoa > Chordata > Actinopteri > Salmoniformes > Salmonidae > Salvelinus > Salvelinus alpinus. The sequence continues at coordinate 47,478,291 of NC_092112.1, forward strand.
TAACAAATTCCACATCAGGCTATCAAAGATCTTAGACTATATATCCACCAACAAATGGCATTTCTTAAAATAGGTCAACTTGGCACCAAGAGGGATATTTTAAACCTCCAAGGTTAACTTTTGTTCCACTTGGTCTCTGTAAAGTGTATCGTGCCAATATTTTGCATGATGCATCCTTGACTAGGCAACTAGCTACTAACATTAGACAAAATTCAAAAGGCATGTTTTTGCATATTTGAAGAAAAAAAATAGCAAGTTTCTGCTTATCCGTTTCACAAAAAATCCGTATGACTTTATGGGAAAAAATATAGGAGGTCTATACAACATTTAGTTTATCATACATCGTTTAAAAAAGTTGATGAGCCTTATGGTCTTGTCAAATAGCTGTCATATACTTCCATTACAATCGCTTCCAAGTGGCATACACCACTAAATCGGTTAACTGTGAATCTATAGGGCACAGTAACAGTGGGTTTCAAGGAACCCTCATGTCAAGCTTTTTCGTTAAGGATAAAACTGTTCACTGCTGGTCCTTGACGCTAAATTCAAATAACGCATATTTGACGAAGTGTATGATTCTAATAATGCATAAACACGTCTATGTAACGTCTATTTAATAATGCCAACACGTCTATGTAATGTACACTGAGTGTACAAAACAGTAGGAACCCCTTTCTAATATTTTTGCCCTCAGAACAGCCTCAATTCGTCAGGGCATGGATTCTACAAGGTGTCGAAAGCGTTCCACAGGGATGCTGGCCCATGTTGACTCCAAAGCTTCCCACAGTTGTGTCAAGTTGGCTGGATGTCCTTTGGGTGGTGGACCATTCTTGTTACACAAGGGAAACTGTTGAGCGTGAAAAACCCAGCAGCATTGCAGTTCTTGACACACTCAAACCGGTGCGCCTAGCACCTACTACCATACCCCGTTCAAAGGCACTTAAATATGTTATCAGATATGTCTATGTCCTGGGAAATGTTCTTGTTACTTACAACCTCATGTTAATCTCATTAGCCTACGTTAGCTCAACCGTCCTGTGGAAGGGACACCGATCCCGAAGAAGTCTTAACACTTTTTTGGTTATTAAATGATTCCATATGTGTCATTTCATAGTTGTGATGTCTTCACTATTATTCTACAATGTAGAAAACAGTAAAAAATTCAGAAAAACCCTGGAATGAGTAGGTGTGTCCAAACTTTTGACTGGTACTGTACATTGTCGTATTCATTCTCTTCATCTCTGTCTATGTATTGCTCTCTCTCTTCATCTCTCTATCTGTGTGTGTGTCTCTCTCTCGCTCTTTCTCTCCCCCTTTATTGTGACTCAGAAAGGTTTGCAGCCACAGGTGTCAGACAGACAATGTGAGGGGAACTGGCCTTATCACATCCTTTCACACTCACAGATATGCCACACGCATTCAGTTATCACACACACACTCCCACAAACACACACACTGGCAGCTGGTCCTTTCTCCCTGGCCGTCTCTGTGTCTGTGTGACTTGTGAGGCTCTGCATGGGAATACAGGAATGAGACTGAAAGAGGGGGAGAGAGAGAATGAGGGATAGGTGAAAAAGGTGTGAGATGGTGTGGGGGGAAAATGGCCTGCTGCACATGCCCACTTGTAGAAGAGAGAGAATGAAACAGAGAGTTGAACATCTATTAGCTGTTACTAAGCCCAGATTAAACCAGATAGGAATAACAATGGAGGTAAAGAAAATGTGTGCCGACGTCTCCCTCTCACAGCCAAGAGAGATAAGCAAGGCCAATCAGACGTCAGAGAGAAACAACAACAATTATGACATGTCTATTTATACTTCATCGTTCTGGTTTCCTCTTCTAGTGATATCACAAACAGACAGTTGTCGAGCAAAAGCAAACGGATCCCACGAGAGCATGTCCTGTACATAGGAAAACGTGCCTCCTGAAACGACATCCTCCATCAGGCAAGGAAATTCGCCTAACGCTGAATTCTTAATTCTTGCATGTGTGTGTGATTTTTTGTTCTTCTTATGGACGAGAGGCCTGTGTGTATGAGTCATCATGTTTCTGTGAGAGATTTGTTCTCTTTCGTATCTAATGGTGTATATACTACAAAGCAGAATCAATGAGTTGTATAAAAATTAGTTAGCTGGCTAACTCCTTCATCTTGTTTTGTAGTATATCCCTCTGTTTTGGGTCATGAGCTGGGAGTTTGAATTGTTCCAATTCTACCAGTTCTTACTGTAAGACCAGCCCTCACTGCACTTCAGCTATAACCCCATTTCCACTCTATCTATCCACCCACATGTCTTTCCCTCCATTGCTCTCTCTCGCCATCTCCCACCACACAAATTCCTCTCTTTCCATTGCCCTTTCATTCTTTGCTCCACTCTAAATCCTTCTACCTCAACCCTCTCCTGACACTTTCTTCTCATTGTTCATCCTCTCTTTCTCTCCTTTCCCTCTTTTTTTCATTTTTTTCCTTCATTGCAAATGGCTGTTGGCATTAGTAGGCATGCACAGCTTTATCGAGGTAAACAAGGTGCGGCATTTAAAGATTGCAGGGTGAGTGTGTGTGTGTGTGTGTGTGTGTGTGTGTGTGTGTGTGTGTGTGTGTGTGTGTGTGTGTGTGTGTGTGTGTGTGTGTGTGTGTGTGTGTGTGTGTGTGTGTGTGTGTGTGTGTGTGTGTGTGTGTGTGTGTGTGTGTGTGTGTGTGTGAGAGAATCAATTAGTTAGGAGAAGCAGGGGCTTTATATGAACCTGTTTTTCTCATTTGTTTTTTGGCCCAAACAGCAAATGTCAAATCAGTGATTTGGTTTGGTCACACACCTCGCATTCACCTGGGGGGTATAATACAAAGCAAAATCAATTAGTTAGCCGGACAACTTTGATAGACAACCAGAAATAACTATTGATTTTATGGTTTGTTAAGGAAGCTAAACCAAGATATGTGTTTTTGGTTGTTGAGACAGTTGGATGCCCATTTCAAGGTTATCTTTCCAAAAAATAAAAATAAATTCAGAATATTAAGGCAAGTTAGCTAGCTAACTCCTTGATCCTTCTTTGTAGTATCCTCTCTGAAATAAATGTATAATCTGGAGCCAGATACCTTTCATGGGGTAGCAATCCTGATAAATGTATGTCCGCAAACACAAAAACACATTGCATGGCCAGTTGACCAGTGGAGGTGTACCTCCCTCTGTGCATGTGCATTGGCGTGTCTTTGGCATCATTAAAGTGAAGACTATTGTTTTATCAAATCAATTCTCTGTAATTAATATTACGTGATTAAAGTAATCATGTAAATGTAATTAACAAGGAAGTCGGGGCACCAAGGAAAATCTTCAGATTACAAAGTTATAATATTTTAATATCTGATCAATTAGTCTTCATATTAATTAATTAATCTTTACCTGACGTTAGTCTCATTCCAAACGTTGTAAATTGTTTGTTATCTGCATGAACCCAGTCTTTACTATGAATCATCAATACACCAATTGTCTTAATAATTTATTTACTAACTAAATAATCACAGAAATGCATAAACAAACAACACAGTAGATATGGTTACAAGGAAATGATAGGGGAGGTTCCCTAGTGGGCTAAGCCAATATGACGGCTTGGTGGACAAAGGGAAGTGGGTGTGGACTGAGAACAGCGGGAAAGATAAAAAAGGAATCACTACACAGATGATAATTATATTAATTGAAATGCTAATCCTTTGCACATGAACGCTCACTCATTCGGGAATAATCGCAATCAATATATATTTACGCCCAGTGTGTCGTCGTGATCTCTGTTGGAATCGTCAGTCTGCGGAGAGTCCGTTCATCAGAGCGTCTCGCTCTCTGCTTCCCTGAAGTCTTTCGTGGTTAGAATGGATACTTCAGAGTACCATTCAGAAATGTTCTCATATAATAGTGGTTTCGGCGGATGTCGGTCTTCGCATCCTAGGTTGACATAATTTCTAGCTGCAGACTAGTAATTATTATCTAAGATTTGTTCTTATTTGGTAGGGATCGATAATCTCAGAGTTTAACCATTTCAAGCCATGTAGCCAATGCTCCACGTGGTATGGTTAGGAATTCAACAACCATTGCAAACTTACCGGACACTGAGGTTTTTGTGGTCTAAACTCAACCTGTGCCCCCTCAGTGTCCATCGAGGTACACTTGGTCTAAAGAGGATTTCCTCAGGAAGGGGTTTGATTAGTAACAGTAGAAAATGGCTGTTCCATGACGCCAGATCAATGATGTAAGGTGATGTTATTCATTTTATACAAGAATTAGATGCAAACCCCATAATTGAGAAATGTACATATTCAGAGATCTAGTTATGTGTGTTTCCTGTCCTCTCTGAGGTCACCAAACGAAACACACTCGTCGTACCCATCCCTTAAGTGTCCACGGACCATTCCCACCATCTCACAAGTGGACCTTTTGTATCAAATCCCCATTTTGGGGATTTAGGAGTTTGCCATGTGAAATCCTTTGCGTCTCTTTCTGCATGGCCAGGGGGAGAGAGTCTCCTCCAGGAATTTATGACCTGAGATAACAGAACCTGGGTGTAGGAAAGAGAGAGAGGGGGATGCCACGATCTATACCCAGAAAGGGCCACGTCATGACAGCATGGTTAATGATAGTTCACCTGCTGTGATCATCACATAGAAGGGAGATTATCTTCCTCTCTTTCCCTCTCTCCCTTTTACCCATGTCTCTCCCTCCCTCTGCTCCACCTATTACACCCCCCTTCTCTCTTTCCTCCACTCTCACTCTCTCTCTCTCCCCAAATCTTGGTAGAGAACAGAGATGCATCCAAGGGCTGTGGTTGCTTGGTAACCAGGAGAACGACAGTGGTTAAAGCATATAGCAGTGACTGCAACACTTGGAAATAAGCAAAAAAGGGATGAATTGTGATTTCATTTAAAAGCACATAAATCGAACGCAATTCCCTATTTATGCACTTTTCTTAAGCATGAGAATAGCATGCAAGATCAAATAAATAAAGGTGTGGCAGAGGTGTGTCTACAGATATGCTGTACTCTGACCTTAACTTAATTCCCTCATAATTCCACCACCTTTACGCGTAGTGAAACGATGAATAAGGTCAAGCAACCTGTCGGTTCCAAGTGGAACAACATCTACTTTCTTTCTTTCCGATCGGAATAACACCAGTCTACGTGCACTGTAAATTACAAGTGGCTAAGAGCTATTGATAAGGGCTAGGTCAATTAGTATTTGGATAAGGGGATTGTAAATATAAATGACATGTTTTAGATCTATTTTACCTTATGATCACTGGAGACGAATGTGAAACCAGTCATATGGCAGCAAACTGAAGCGTATCAACATATCTACTTTCCCACAGTTTATGAAATGCTGGCCTTATAACTTGCCGGGGTTCCATTTTAAGACCCAAGCTATAGGCTTCTGTAGCAAAGTCCAAATGACCGTATAGCACCAAACCTACAGAGTTGATTTGATTTCTGGAATGTTTTAATTATATGGCGACATTTTTTACTGTATTTCAATTTTTCAATTTGTATAGTGTTAAATCTGAAATTTGGTAGCCACCTTTAGTTTTTAGTTATACCCACATCCATTTATAACTGTCACTTTAGTGTTCGTTTCCTTACATTTTGCATCATTATGTTACATTGTTAGTTTACCTTTCTTTCCTCTGACACGTTCGTGTGGTTGTTCATGAGGATTGCTAACAATAGTGGATGATATTAGGCTAACGTATAACAACTTCTGCAATAATCTGGGACATGTAGCCTATTTGAATCATTATGGAACGCAAACCATACAGCACATTAAACCTGGAGCCTGGCGCACGGTTCACAATGACTGGACCGTTGCCATCACAGTTCCATGATTAATGGGGATTATAGGGTAGATGTATAGGGCTACTGTTCAAACCCTATTGTACACTTTTCTCACCTTCCAATATTTCATAGTTTGAACAATTGAATATGACAACATAACGCTCAGCAAGGAGACGCGTTCTGTCTCCTAGAGATGTACGTACTTTGGTGCGAAAAGTGCAAATCAATCCAAGAACAACAGCAAAGGACCTTGTGAAGATGCTGGAGGAAAAGGTATAAAAGTATCTATATCCACAGTAAAACGAGTTCTATATCAACATAACCTGAAAAGCCGCTCAGCAAGGAAGAAGCCACTGCTCCAAAACCCCCATAAAAAAGTCAGACTACAGTTTGCAACTGCACATGGGGACAAAGATTGTATTTTTTGGTCCTCTGGTCTGATGAAACAAAAATAGAACTGTCTGGCCATAATGACCATCGTTATGTTTGGAGGAAAAAGGGGGAGGCTTGCAAGTCAAAGAACACCATCCCAACCTTGAAGCACGGGGGTGGCAGCATCATGTTGTGGGGGTGCTTTGCTGCAGGAGGGACTGGTGCACTTCACACAATAGATGGCCTCATGAGGAAGTAAAATTATGTAGATATATTGAAGCAACATCTCAAGATATCAGTCAGGAAGTTAAAGCTTGGTTGCAAATTGGTCTTCCAAATGGACAATGACCCCAAGCACACTTCCAAAGTTGTGGCAAAATGGCTTAAGGACAACAAAGTCAAGGTATTGGAGTGGCCATCACAAAGCCTTGACCTCAATCCCATAGAAAATTTGTGGGCAGAACTGAAAACGTGTATGCGAGCAAGGAGGCCTACAAACCTGACTCAGTTACACCAGCTCTGTCAGGAGGGATGGGCCAAAATTCACCCAACTTATTGTGGGAAGCTTGTGGAAGGCTATCCGAAACAATTGACCCAAGTTAAACTATTTAAAGGCAATGCTACCAAATACTAATTGAGTGTATGTAAACTTCTGACCCACTGGGAATGTGATGAAATAAATAAAAGCTGAAATAAATCATTCTCTCCACTATTATTCTGTCATTTCACATTCTTAATATAACGTGGTGATCCTAGCTGACCAAATGCAGGAAGTTTCTACTTTATTAAATGTCAGGAATTGTAAAACAGTGAGTTTAAAAGTATTTGGCTAAGGTATATGTACATTTCCGACTTCAACTGTATATATACAGTACCAGTCAAAAGTTTGGACACATCAACTAATTCCATGGTTTTTTATTTTTTTGACTATTTTCTATACATTGTAGAAAGTAGCCACCCTTTGCCTTGATGACAGATTTGCACACTCTTGGCATTCTCTCAACCAGCTGCATTAGGTAGTCACCTGGAGTGCATTTCAATTAACAGGTGTGCCTTGTTAAAAGTTAATTTGAGGAATTTCTTTCCCTCTTAATGCGTTTGAGCCAATCAGTTGTGTTATGACAAGGTAGGGGTGGTATACAGAAGACAGCCCTATTTGGTAAAAGACCAAGTCCATATTATGGCAAGAACAGCTCAAACAAGCAAAGCGAAATGACAGTTCATCATTACTTTAAGACATGAAGGTCAGTCAATCTGGAAAATTCCAAGAACGTTTCAAGTTTCTTCAAGTGCAGTAACAAAATCATCAAGTGCTATGATGAAATTGGCTCTCATGAAGACCGCCACAGGAAAGGAAGACCCGGAGTTACCTCTGCTGCAGAGAATACATTCATTTGATTTACCAGCCTCAGAAATTGCAGCCGAAATAAATGTTTCACTCAGTTCAAGTACAGACACATCTCAACATCATCTGTTCAGAGGAGATTGCGTGAATCAGGCCTTCATGGTCGAATTGCTGCAAAGAAACCACTACTAAAGGACACCAATAAGAAGAAGAGACTTGTTTGGGACAAGAAACACGAGCAATGGACATTAGACCGGTGTAAATCTGTCCTTTGGTCTGATGAGTCCAAATTTGGGATTAATGGTTCCAACCGCCGTGTGTTTGTGAGATGATGTGTGGTCTCCGCATGTGTGGTCTCCACCGTGAAGCACGGAAGAGGTGTGAGGGTGTGGGGGTGCTTTGCTAGTGACACTGTCTGTGATTTATTTAGAATTCAAGGCACACTTAACCAGCATGGCTACCACAGCATTCTGCAGTGATTCTCCATCCCATCTGGTTTGCGCTTAGTGGGACTATCATTTGTTTTTCAACAGGACAATGACCCAACACACCTCCAAGCTGTATAAGGGCTATTTGACCAAGAAGGAGACTGATGGAGTGCTGCATCAAATGACCTGGCTTCCACAATCACCCGACCTCAACCCATTTGAGATGGTTTGAGATGAGTTGGACCGTAGAGTGAAGGAAAAGCAGCCAATAAGTGCTTAGCATATATAGGAACTCCTTCAAGACCGTTGGAAAAGCATTCCAGGTGAAGCTGGTTGAGAGAATGCCAACAGTGTGCAAAGCTGTCATCAAGGCAAAGGGTAGCTACTTTGAAGAATCTAAAATGTGAAATATATTTGGATTTGTTTAAAAAAAAAAATGTTTCTACATGATTTCATGTGTGTTATTTCATAGTTTTGACGTCTTCACTATTATTCTATAATGCAGAAAATAGTAAAAAAATTAAGAAAAACCCTTGAATGAGTAGGTGTGTCCAAACTTTTGACTGGTCTGCAGGCCGATTAAAGGGGGGCTGCCACTTGCTCATCGCTGCATTACATAATGTAAGCTTGGACACCAGTGTACATTTTGGTTAACACGCTTGCCATTTAAACTGTTTTGTGGAGTGGACTGGAGAGGTTAGTGCAGGACTAACATAACAGGATCTACATCCAGAAAATATGGACTGCTGACTGATTCCTCTTCAGCCTGCCTGTTAAGGCCTGGTAACACGTGGAGCAGCACTAAGGGGTGTATAGTAGTGGTGGTGCTGTGTTGAACCCTTTATTACTATACTATGAGTGTAAAAAAATTATCTCAGCACCCCCACACCTAAACATCTTACCATGAGTCAATACATAGCTTTATTCTCTCTCCACAAATTAAATCTCACTCATCTATCGCCTCACACCAACACACCAGGCAGGTATAGAGGTTCCCTTTGAGCATATGATCGCGAGGCAGGCTTCGCAGCTCTCTCTCTCTCGCGCTCTACAATGGGCCTGACGTCACTTGGGTTTAATAACGCTGCACCGCTCGCAGACGTTAGTCTTTACCGTTCTGGCTATCGAGCTCTAGTCACTCTCCCCCGCGCGCGTCAATGCTTCAGGTCGCACCTGCCCTCGGTGTCTCGCCCATGAGAGGGAAACAGAACAAAAACGAGGGCTTTAGCTGAGCCGTTTCGAAGAAAGGAACGCTTTTGATTTTCTATAAAGACGGTTTTCTCCTAAAGCTCTGTGTGAAACGAAGGTAGGTAGCCCACATCGTCCTTTTACATGGAAACTTAAACTTGGTGAATAGAAGGTATGCTACTTATTTGACTTATGATAATATTGTTTATCAGTTTGTTTCGTTTTTGGGAGTTAAGTTGAAGTTTTATCCACGATCATAGCCTATTATTCAGTTTCAAGTTTCAGCACCATGGATAGCTCCTCGAGTGCTGCTGTTCCTGTGGTCTCTGAACTTGGACACATTACCGTGTTGTCATAACCGTTTTAGATATCTGTCTCTTGTGAGGTTTTAATGAATCAGGGTTAATGTTTTTACCCTGCAGTTATTAAGTTGCCCAAGTTTCAGCACCATGGTTGGCTCCTACTTTGCTGTCCACCCATACAGAAGCCTAATATACACTGAGGGTACAAAACATTAGGAACACCTTCCTAATATTGACTTGCACCCCCTTTTGCCCACAGAACAGCCTCAATTTGTCGGTGTTGAAAGCCTTCCTTAGGGATGCTGCCCAATGTTGACTCCAATGCTTCCCACAGTTGGCTGGATGTCCTTTGGGTGGTGGACCATTCTTGATATACATGGAAAACTGTTGAGCATGAAAGCGTGGCAGCGTTGCTGTTCTTGACACACTCAAACCAGTACGCCTGGCACCTCTACCCCGCTCAAAGGCATTTAAATATTTTGTCGTGCTCATTCAACCTCTGAATGGCATACATACACAATCCATGTCTCATTCGTCTCAAGGCTTAAAAATCCTTCTTTAACCTGTCTCCTCCCTTTCATCAACACTGGTTGAAGTGGATTTAAGAGGTGACATCAATAAGGGATCATAGCTTTCACCTGGATTCACCTGGTCAGTCTATGTCATGGAAAGAGCAGGTGTTCCTAATGTTTGTACACTCAGTGTATATTTCAAATAAATAGCTAAGAAAATAGCTACACAGACTATTTGAGTTAACCCTGGATAATGCAGAGACAGAGAGTCAAATTAAATTCTACACAAGATGAAGAATTCCAGGTTAATGTTCATGAACATCAAATTGATACTTACAATGCAGATTTCTTAACCTCCAGGGTCAATTTTCAGAGTCACAAGTTGACAGTTACCCTGTGGATAATGCAGAGACAGAGAGTCCAGTGAAACTATTCCACACAAGATGAAGAACAAGGGGTTCATTAATGTTCAGGAACTAGCTAACTAAATTATACAAAATACTAACTTACATTGGCTGTGGTCTGTCCATAGGCAGTTGAGGCTCCAGACCAACTACCTTTTTAGCTAGAAATAATCTAGCTATTTAGCCAGTCCTAGCTAAATTGCTCTCAGAGAAACCCAACGCTCACTGCAAGCAACATTTAACATGAACTAGCTAGCTTTGGCAATTCAATTATATCCAACATATACAGTACATGATGTGGTGGCAAGCTAAAACAGCTAGCTAAATTCAAAGGATGCATTTGTAAATTCCCTCTGGCTATCTACTCCGATTTCAGAGTGTACCAGAGTGGTGCAGGTCATGTTCCTCTTCACTCTGGTAAACACACACTATAGCAAATCAAATCGAAGTTTATCTGTCACATGCACAGGATACAGAAGGTGTAAACGGAACAGTGAAATGGTTACTTGCATAGTTGAGTCTTTTGTTTAGACGTGTAGCTAGCTAGCTAGCTAAACAATGAACCATAATCCCAACTCATAACGTTACTACCTGAATCTGCTGGTAGCTAAAGGTAACCAACTATGGTTACCGTTCAATGTTAGCCAGCTATAAATAGCAATGCAAATTGCTCTGAGATACGAATAATATTACTACACAGATCATACATGTAAAGTGAGCCAGACAGTTAACGTCAGCTATCTAGCTAACAGTACGCTTTAACTTGCAATGAAAATGACTTTGACAAAATTAGAAACGTATAATATCAACAAATTTAGCTAGCTAGACTATCTTACCCGTATACATGGATGAACGCTTCTCCCTCTCTGTCATGGTTGCCATGGTGTCCCTTAGTGAAACTAAACCACAATCTCTCTCTATCCCATTCTCTCTTCAGGAGGGGAAAGCAGACATGTGCGCAGACATGAACAAGACTTTCCAGTGTAACGACACCGCAATGACGGTTGTGGTGGCTGGAGAGGCTCTCCCGTGGATGGAGACCGACTTTCCAGAGCGCAATGTCAGCCTGGGGCTCTCCACCGCCCCTCTGGACTTCCCCATCAACCCGTGGGACATCATGCTTTGCATGTCGGGCACTGTCATCGCCTGCGAGAACGCCATCGTGGTGGCTATCATCTTCTATACACCCACCCTGCGCACCCCCATGTTCGTGCTCGTAGGAAGCCTAGCCACAGCGGATTTACTGGCAGGCATGGGATTAATCCTCAACTTTGTGTTCCAGTACGTTCTCTCCTCAGAGACTATCAGCCTTATTACTGTTGGGTTCCTAGTGGCCTCCTTCACGGCGTCCATAAGTAGCCTGCTGGCTATAACAGTGGACCGGTATTTCTCTTTATACAATGCACTGACTTACTTCTCAGAGAAGACGCTCCACTACGTGCACCTGATGCTGGTGAGCACATGGGGCGTGTCTCTGTGCCTGGGCCTGCTGCCTGTGCTAGGCTGGAACTGCCTGGACGACCCAAGCTTGTGTAGCATCGTGCACCCACTCACTCGCAGCAATGTGACATTGTTGGCGGTCTCTTTCTTCATCATCTTCATAATCATGCTGACCCTCTATTTCAAGATCTGCAAGATCGTGTGCCACCACGCGCACCAGATCGCTCTGCAACAGCACTTCTTCACCACATCGCACTACGTGGCCACCAAGAAGGGCGTGGCCACGCTCGCCATCATCCTAGGCACCTTCGGCTCGAGCTGGCTACCCTTCGCCATCTACTGCCTGGTGGGAGAGCGTGAATACCCGTCGGTATACACGTATGCCACGCTTCTTCCGGCCACCTACAACTCCATGATCAACCCAATCATCTACGCCTACCGTAATGCCGAGATCCAGCGCTCGCTCTACGTCCTCTTCTGCGGCGGCTTTCAGAGCAACGTAGCCACACACTCCAGGTCACCCAGTGAAGTTTAGAGGGGTGCTGAGTGAACGTATGTGTGTGTGTATGTGTGCATGTTGACAACCGACAATTGGCTTTCAATTGACCGTTAAATCCTTTAAACAAAATGTATGTCTAACAAGCATCTGCACTTTATTGCAACTGAAGACACAATCCGTCTGAAATGCTGTGAACAACAGCTTTTGTAAAGAAAAAAAATACGGCATTATGTATTTATATGAGCAAAGAATGAAAAAACGAGCACTTTATTGAATGTATTTGAAATGCCAAAGCAGTATTGCATAGGCCTATATATGTTGGAGTAATTGGCTACTTTGTATTTGTCAGTACTGTGGGTCAATTTTGATTTTGTTAAGTTGTCTATTTGATTGTACATTTTATACGAGATGAGTATATGAATAAAATGAGAAAATAAGTGTGCGCCTCGTGTTTGACTGCCACATCTTTCTCTGTAAGTGTTCTGTTGCCGCACCTGGGTTGTTTTAACTTTTTTCGCTCAGCATCTTCCTGTCTTCTAACTCAGGGGCGTCAATTGGGTATGGCAGAGTATGGAAGTCTCCATACCCTAGCTCAACACCAATAATTTAAATTAGGCTACTAAAGTCTTTCCAATCCCAATTAAAAGGCAAATGCAGTTGGTTAGGACCATGCGCAATCGCTCAGGAAGGGTGTTTGTCCGGCTGGATGCCTTTGAGAGAGCACATTGACGCAGCTGCAGTGAACAGAGCAACTTTTTTCTCAAAATACTGCAGAGGTGGAAGATGGTTATAGATGGCTAGGTAACTGCTGTTTGACTTGACATGAAACTAAACTAGAGTTTTTAATCCATCCCGGTGCTGAGCTAGCGCGTAATGCATCAGCTAATTTGATGTGTTTGTAGAATGTTGTTGTTTATCAACTGAGGTGAATGAAGCTACAGCAGCAAGGTGATTATGGAAGGATTACATAGTGAAAGTCTTCACATTTCGGTGCCTTCAATCTTAAAAGGGATTATTTTAGATTTTTTCCATACCAATCTACACAACCTACCCCACATTTTCAAAGGGAAAGACAATTTCTTTTACATTTTTCAAATGAATAATAATTTTAAAAATCTTGATTGTGTATGTCTTCACACCCCAGAGTTAATACTTGGTGTAAGTACCTTTGGCAGACCTAAGAGCTGTGAATAATCCTGAACAAGATTTTACCAACATTGCACAACTCTTAGGGCAACATATATAATTTTTTTGTCAAAATTGCTCAAGCTCAGTAAATTTGGTTGAGAATCATTGATGGAGAGCAATATTCAAACCTTAAGCACATTTGAGTCAGGACTGAGACTGGACCAGGACCACTTAGGAACACTCAACACCTCTTGGCATGCTATTCTGGTGTGTCTTTGGGATTACATTTTTTGTAGTTGTCCCGCTGTGAAATAAAACTCTATCCCAGGGTTTTCAGAAGACTGAGGCAGGGATTTCCTCTAACCTGGGCTTTGCTCCTTTGATATTTATTTTGATCCTGAAAAACTCCCCAGTCCCTGCTGGTGACAAGCATATGCAAAACATGATGCTGCCACCACAATTCTTGAAAATACAGTGGGTTTCAGGATGTGTTGTGTTGAATTGGATTTGACCCAAACCTCTAGTTATTTTTTTTATTTGTTTTATTCTATTGGATAACAATCTGTTCTTAACCAAGACAAAAATATATATAACAGACTTTTTCATGCATAACATAGGTACAGCAGAGCCCCTTCGTTGCATGGGAGACTTTCAAATGTGCCTTCAGAGGTCATGCAAATAAATACTAATCTTTAAAACGAAAACATTTGAAGTCAAAAGAGATAGAGGAACAAACAAAGGAAAAGGAGGAACTAGCAGAACAGATGGATGGCAATAAACCCTGTACCGTAGAGGCACAGAATAAGTTAGAGGAAAAACAAAAATACCTGGAGGAACGATCAAGAACGATCAAGTATCACACTTTTATTACACATTCATCACAAGTAAAGCAAGCTTGATGGAAAATTGTGAAAATGCACCACATTCTTGGTAACACTTTACTTGACACTCAGTGTCATAAGACGTTATGACACAGTCATAACCTTGTCATAATATGTCATAACAGCGGACAAAACTTGTCATTACCCGTCATAATATGGTCATAACACTGTCATGACCCATATATTTACAACTGTTGTGACATATATTGCATTATTTTATGGCTGGTTATGACACCTACATAAGAGTGTCAAAACTCACATTTATTCCCTTCCCAAAAATCCCTGCCGAGAAGTTTCCTTTCGTTTAAAAGTTTGTTTCTTAAATCCTTTGTTGGTGTTGTTATGAATTCTTTACATATTTTAAATAGCTTGTAGAAAATACACATATCCCGTCACTTTACTTGGACTAAGAAAATACACTTTATGACACTGTCAAGAACTGTTATCGCCATCGTAATCATATAAGCCAGATAGGCCTGTCACTTACATGCCTTTATATCAGTTATCAGTCAAAAGGAGGGTGTCTTGTCCTGCTCCTGAAATCTGCTTCTTCATTCATCCCAGCAAAAGAGCATTGGGGTAGGTGCATGTCTGACATTAATGTGTGCGCAATTAAAATTATAATCTAATATGGTCAATAAAAATAAACTCAGCAAAAAAAGAAACGTCCTCTCACTGTCAACTGTGTTTATTTTCAGCAAACTTAACATGTGTAAATATTTGTATGAACATAACAAGATTCAACAACTGAGGCATAAATTGAACAAGTTCCACAGACATGTGACTAACAGAAATTGAATAATGTGTCCCTAAACAAAGGGGGAGTCAAAATCAAAAGTAACAGTCAGTATCTGGTGTGGCCACCAGCTGACTTAAGTACTGCAGTGCATCTCCTCCTCATGGACTGCACCAGATTTGCCAGTTCTTGCTGTGAGATGTTACCACACTATTCCACCAAGGCACCTGCAAGTTCACAGACATTTCTGGGGGGAATGGCCCTAGCCCTCACCCTCCGATCCAACAGGTCATAGACGTGCTCAATGGGATTGAGATCCGGGCTCTTCGCTGGTCATGGCAGAACACTGAAATTCCTGTCTTGCAGGAAATCATGCACAGAACGAGCAGTATGGCTGGTGGTATTGTCATGCTGGAGTGTCATGTCAGGATGAGCCTGCAGGAAGGGTACCACATGAGGGAGGAGGATGTCTTCCCTGTAACGCATAGCTTTGAGATTGCCTGCAACGACAACAAGCTCAGTCCGATGATGCTGTGACACACTGCCCCAGACAATGAAGGAACCTCCACCTCCAAATCGATCCTGCTCCAGATTACAGGCCTCGGTGTAACGCTCATTCCTTCGACGATAAACGCAAATCCGAGCATCACCCCTTGTGAGACAAAACCGCGACTCATCAGTGACGAGCACGTATGCCAGTCCTGTCTGGTGAGGACCTGCCTTACAACAGGCCTACAAGCCCTCAGTCCAGCCTCTCTCAGCCTATTGCAAACAGTCTGAGCACTGTTGGAGGGATTGTGCGTTCCTGGTGTAACTTGGGCAATTGTTGTTGCCATCCTGTGCATGTCCCGCAGGTGTGATGTTCGGATGTGCCGATCCTGTGCAGGTATTGTTACACGTGGTCTGCCAATGCAAGGACGATCAGCTGTCCGTCCTGTCTCCCTGTAACGCTGTCTTAGGCATCTCACAGTACGGACATTGCAATTTATTGCCCTGGCCACATCTGCAGTCCTCATGCCTCCTTGCGGCATGCCTAAGGCACGTTCACCAAGTTGAGCAGAGGCCCTGGGCGTCTTTTTTTAAGTGTTTTTCAGAGTCAGTAGAAAGGCCTCTTTAGTGTCCTAAGTTTTCCTAACTGTGACCTTAATTGCTTACCGTCTGAAAGCTGTTAGGGCCTTAACGGCCGTTCCAAAGGTGCATGTTCATTAATTGTTTATGGTTCATTGAACAAGCATGGGAAACAGTGTTTAAAACCTTTACAATGAAGATCTGTGAAGTTATTTGGATTTTTACGAATGATCTATGAAAGACAGGTTCCTGAAAAAGGGACGTTTCTTTTTTTGCTGAGGTTATATGTATATACAGTTGAAGTCAGATGAATGTAGTACTTTCAGGCGTTTGGAAATTGCTCCCAAGGATGAACCAGACTTGTGGAGGTCTACAATTTTTTATTTATTTTGATTTTCCCACGACGTCAAGCAAAGAGGCACTGAGTTTGAAGGTAGGCTTTGAAATATATCCACAGGTACACCTCTAATTGACTCAAATGATGTCAATTAGCCTATCAGAAGCTTCTAAAGCCATGACATTTTCTGGAATTTTCCAAGCTGTTTAAAGGCACAGTCAACTTAGTGTATGTAAACTTCTGACCCACTGGAATTGTGATACAGTGAATGATAAGTGAAATAATTTGTCTGTAAACAATTGTTGGAAAAATTACTTGTGTCATGCACAAAGTAGATGTTCTAACCGACTTGCCAAAACTAGAGTTTGTTAACAAGAAATTTGTGGAGTGGTTGAAAAACGAGTTTTAATGACTGCAACCTAAGTGTATGTAAACTTCCAACTTCAACTGTATATACTAGGCAGTGTCAGAGGAAGGCTCGAAAAATTGTCAAAGACTCCAGTCACCCAAGTCATAGACTGTTCTCTCTGCTACCGCACAGCAAGTGGTACCGGAGCGCCAAGTCTTGGACCGAAAGGCTCCTTAACAGCTTCTACCCCCAAGCCTTAAGACTGCTGATCAACTAAACTAATCAAATGGCCACCTGGACTATTTACATTGAATCTCCCCCCTCCCCCTTTTGTTTTTACACTGCTGCTACTCGCTGTTTATCATCTATGCATATTCACTTTGCAAATTAACCTCATTTAACCGGTAACCCCACACATTGACTTGGTACCGCCCGCTGTATATAGCCTCATTATTGGTATGTACATTTATTGTATTACCTTGTGATTCTTTTACTTTAGTTATTTAGTAAATATTTTATTAACTCTATTAACTCTAAGCACCTGTTGTATTCGGCGCGTGTGACATTTTTTTAAATATATATATTTTTTGATTTAAAGACTTCCAGAACACACTGGATTCTCCAATTTGTTGAATGAACTACAGTACATGACAAAATACAAACCATTCAACCCAAAAAGTAATTTGGTTTTGATGGTATCCTAAATGAAATGACAAAATATACAGACTACAAATTCCAAGTAGCTATGCTGAAACTTTTCAACATCATCCTCAGCTCTGGCATCATCCCCAATATTTGGATCCAAGGACTGATCACCCCAATCCACAAAAGTGGAGAAAAATTGGACCCCAATAACTACTGTGGGATATGCGTCAACAGCAACAGAAAATACTCTGCATTATCATTAACAGCACAATCCTTCATTTCTGCAGTGACAACAAAGTCATGAGCAAATGTGACCCGATTCAGGAAACTAGGCGTATGTCGCAAGTCACTACTTCACAGGAGAGCCGTTTGAACGTAAAAAATATAGAAATGCCTTCTCGGGACATGTGAACTTTAATGTGACTTAATAACAAACTTGTATGCCATCTGTAAATACAAATAAAATGGTTAAATTACGACACTTGTTGGTTAAGTCCCAGAAAGGCTAGCAACCTTCCCACTAGCCATGATTGGCTGAGATAATGAGTGGGCTGGACATGCCGAGAGAGGAGTTCGGATTGGTCTGCCATATTCAAGGCTTCTGTCTATTTGAGCTCGTCAGTCTGCGTTGGTAATCCTGTCGAACACGGCTTTTAATTTTTTTTATTGTGTAGTGGAGCTGCATGAGTGTTGCTCTCCACTTTCTGGAGGATCACGTTTTTAAATCAGTGGAATTAGAGTATGATAGCTAAAGAGATGGAGAAAACACTTGTCTCCAGATTACATCTTCAAACTAAGGGCAATCGTTGTATGGCATTCCTGACCGGTAGACGCGTCCATCATGCATAATGATGTATACAGGTAAGATAGTCTAGCGTTAGCTAGCTACCTTTTCAGATATTACATGTTACTAATTTTGACAGAAAGTGTTTTCATTTCAAGCTAAAGTGTACTGTTAGCTAGCAAGCTAACGTTAACTGGCTGGCTCCCTAGCTGACGTTATTATTTGTTTCCCAGAGCCGTTTACTTTTCTAGTTCAAGCTTTATGTTATCTAGCTAACATTGGACCTGGTTCGTTAGCTCCCAGCACTGTGGCATTGTTGGAACGTTGTTCATTGTTGTTTAACTAGCTAACGTTAGCTGGCTGGCTCCCTAGCGGAGGTTATTATTTGTTTCCCAGAGCTGTTTGCTTTTCTAGTTAGAGCCTAATGTTAGACATTGTTGGCACTTTGTTCATTTTTGTGTAACTAGCTAATATTAGCTGGCTGGCTCGTTAGCTAACGTTACGTTACGTGGGTACATCACCCATTGAATATGGCCAGTTTCAGTAAATGTCTTCTAAAAAGCGTAATGAAATTGTTGCAGCAGAGCTGGCTGAGCTGTTTTCATTTTATCCGGAGGTAAACAAATCATCGGCCAGAGCGTCAAGTGTGCACTCCGAGAGCAAAAAGAGATGGGTCCTATCCTATGGCTTTCACTAGATGTCAACAGTCTTTATTCAAGGTTTCAGGATTGTTTTTTGAAAAACGAACAAGTATTTGGAGTTTTGGTGAGAAGCGCACGGAACAATATCAGTATCAGAGCGCGTGCTTACTAATTCTGCTTTCCTATTAAACATTCTACTTTCAGTATGAAATATTATAGTTTATTTACATTTTAGAGTACCTGAGGATTAAATAGAAACGTCATTTGACTTGTTTGGACGAAGTTTAGCGGTAGCTTTTTGGACTCCTTTGTCTGCATGTTGAATGAGTCAACTAAACGGTATTTTTGGGATATAAAGAAGGATTTTATCTAACAAAACGACCATTTATGTTGTAGCTGGGACCCTTGGGATTGCAAACAGAGGAAGATCTTCAAAAGTAAGTGATTTATTTAAATCGCTATTTGTGATTTTGTGAATCCTGTGCTGGTTGAAAAATATGTTGATTAGGGGTGCCGTCCTCAGACAATCGCATGGTATGCTTTCGTCATAAAGCCTATTGGAAATCGGATGACACGGTTAGATTATTAACAAGAACTTAAGCTTTTAAATGATATTAGACACTTGTATGTTCATGAATGTTTGAATTGCGCGCCCTCCAATTTCACCGGATGTTGTCGGCTGGTGTCCCGCTAGCCTATCCCTAAGAAGTTTTAAAATTGTATGAACTGCCTTAATTTTGCTGGACCCCAGGAAGAAGAGCTGTGCTTTGGCAGCTAATGAGGATCCTAAAAAATTACAAATACAAATACAAACTGGACAGTTATATCTCAATCTCTTCATTCAACGACTCAATCGTGGACACCCTTACTGACAGTTGTGGCTGCTTTGTGTGATGTATTTTTGTTTCTACCTTCTTGCCCTTTGTGCTGTTGTCTGTGCCCAATAATGTTTATTCCATGTTTTTTGCTGCAACCATGTTGTGTTGCTGCCTTGCTATGTTGTTTTCTTAGGTCTCTCTTTATGTAGTGTTGTGGTGTCTCTCTTGTGATATGTGATTTGTCCTATATTTATATAGGCCTCCGCAAGAGGCCTTTTGCCTTTTGGTAGGCCGTCATTCTAAATAAGAATTTGTTCTTAACTGACTTGCCTAGTTTAATAAAGGTTCAATAAAATTGTCACGTTCCTGACCTTATTTCCTTTGTTTAGTCTTTGTTTAGTTAGTCAGGACGTGAGCTGGGTGGGTGTAGTCTATGTTTTGTGTTTCTATGTTGGGTTTGTTGTTTGGCCTAATATGGTACTCAATCAGAGGCAGGTGTTTTGCATTGTCTCTGATTGGGAACCATATTAAGGTAGCCTGTTTGCACTTGGTTTGTGGGTGATTGTTTTCTTTCTTTGTGTTCTGCACCAGATAGGACTGTTTTCGGTTTTCACATTTATTGTTTTGTAGCTTGTAGTGTTCACGTTATTATTCTTTATTAAACATGTTGAACACTAGCCGCGCTGCGTTTTGGTCCTCTCCTTCATCCCAGGAAGAAAGCCGTTACAAAAATAATAAAAATAGACAAACTAAACAAAAGCCAAGTTTGTTGATTTCAAAAAAGCTTATGACTCAATTTGGCATGAGGGTCTGCTATATAAGTTGATGGAAAGCAGTGTTGAGGGGAAAACATACAACATTATAAAATCCATTTACAAAAACAACAAGTGTGTGGTTAAAACTGGCAAAAAAACACACTGATTTCTTTCCTCAGGGTGAGACAGGGATGCAGCTTGAGCCCCACCCTCTTCAACATACAGTACCAGTCAAAAGTTTGGACACACCTACTCATTTTCTACATTGTAGAATAATAGTGAAGACATCGAAACCCTGAAATAACACATATGGAGAATCATGTAGTAACCAACAAATTGTTAAACAAATCAAAATATATTTGAAGTTCTTCAAAGTAGTCACCCTTTGCATTGATGACAGCTTTGCACACTTAGCATTCTCTCAACCAGCTTCATGAGGTAGTCACTTGGAATGCATTTCAATTAACAGGTGTGCCTTGTTAAAAGTTCATTTGTGGAATTTCTTTCCTTCTTAATGCGTTTGAGCCAATCAGTTGTGTTGTGACAAGGTAGGGGTGGTATACAGAAGATAGCCCTATTTGGTAAAAGGTCAAGTCCATATTATGGCAAAAAGAGCTCAAAAAGCAAAGAGAAACGATAGCCCATCATTACTTTAAGACATGAAGGTCAGTCAACCTGGAACATTTCAAGAACTTTGAATGTTTCTTCAAGCGAAGTTACAAAAACCATCAAGCGCTATGATGAAACTGGCTCTCATGAGAACCGCCACATTAAAGGAAGACCCAGAGTTACCTCTGCTGAAAAGGATAAGTTCATTAAAGTTAACTGCACTTCAGACTGCTTCCCAAATAAATGCTTCACAGACTTCAAGTAACAGACACATCACAACATCAACTGTTCAGAGGAGACTGCGTGAATCAGGCCATCATGGTCGAATTGCTGCAAAGAAACCACTACTAAAGGACAGCAATAAGAAGAAGAGACTTGCTTGGGCCAAGAAACACGAGCAATGGACATTAGACTGGTGGAAATCTGTCCTATGGTCTGATGAGTCCAAATTTTAGATTTTTGGTTCTAACCGCCGTGCCTTCGTTAGATGCAGAGTAGGTGAATGTGTGGTTCCCACCATGAAGCATGGAGGAGGAGGTATGATGGTGTGGGGGTGCTTTGTTGGTGTCAATGATCCAAAACACACATCCAGAATATTTAACCTCTACGGCAGTGGTTCCCAAACTTTTTATAGTACCGTACCCCTTCAAACATTTAACTTCCAGCTGCGTACCCCCTCTAACACCAGGGTCAGCGCACTCTCAAATGTTGTTTTTGCCATCATTGTAAGCCTGCCACACACACACACTATACGATACATTTATTAAACATAAGAATGAGTGTGAGTTTTTGTCACAACCCGGCTCTTGGGAAGTAAGAAACTCTAAGAAACAGACGCCTCACAAGCCCTCGACTGGCAGCTTCAT